>NC_136934.1:49819731-49847231 GCF_949987615.1 Pollachius pollachius | reverse complement strand
ATTTATATAAATATATATACATGGTTCAAATCTATTTCATATTTTCCTCTTTCACGGTCTTCCTCACATTTCCCCTCCTCCCTTCGTCCTTTCCTCCTCCTCTACCCAATGTACACACACACACGCACACACACACACACACACACACACACACACACACACACACACACACACAGACACACACACACACACACACACACACACACACACACGCGCGTGCAAATGCACAACTGTCAATATTTACTTAGAATGGCTTCGAGCCAATGTTCCACCCTCATGGACAGCCAGCCAATTAAAACAAGACATATTTCTTCAGCTTTGATCTATCAGCCAATCAGATTATTGGACTGATACAAAAAGAAGCTAACCTAATCACAGTTAAAATCAGACTCTTAAATCTATTAAAGCAAATCACGCTATTAAAAGGTGATTGATAAATGTGAAAATGCACTTAACGTATGAACTAACTAAGATATATTTAACGGTTTACAGTCACACGTTTTGCACACAGTGGTGGATGCTGCCTGCTTGCCTGGGTGTGTATTACTGTGTTGTGTAGGTGCATGCAGGCCTATATGTGTATGTGTGTGGGTTAGAGAGGGAGAGAGGGAGAGAGAGAGAGAGAGAGAGAGAGAGAGACACACACACAGAGAGAGACAGAGAGAGAGAGAGACAAAGAGAGAGAGAGAGAGAGAGAGAGAGAGAGAGGAGAGAGAGAGAGAGAGAGAGAGAGAGAGAGAGAGAGAGAGAGAGAGAGAGACACACACAGAGAGAGACAGAGAGACAGAGAGAGAGAGAGAGCGAGAGAGAGAGTCAATGTTGGCTGGCATTTCCCTGGAGTGGGCTCAAAGGGCTTTGGCCAGAGAGAGAAAATGCTTAAGAGCAGAAAAATATAGGTGTTAAAAGAGCCGCCTGCTTACATACAAAAGATGGAAACACAATGCAATTTGTTTGTGTTTATGAGTGTTAATTGGAAGATCATGTCTGACAGTTGGGACTTTAGTGGTACCACTGCCTAATCTACCTAATGACACAAATAAATACAAGACATACCGGTATATACATAAGAAATAAAACAAGGAGTACAAGGACACGAAGGCCTTCTCATTCTTTGAACCAGTATTTAGTTATTCAAATGTTGGGCTTGTATATATAGGATATTTAATGTCTCATATACAGAACACATGTCTGAGCTTGACGCTTGTCATAATATGTCCTATAGCTTATAGATTGCCAACTTAATGGAAAAAAAACGGCAAACAATATTTTTACCTTTCTTGAAGTCACTTTTTCCTCTCCCTGTTGTATTACACTGGGACTTAACAGCCTCCATTACATTGTTGAGGCCCAAAGCTACTCCATGCAATAGCTTGTCAGTCACCATGGCTCTGGAACTGCACCTTCGGCTCACAGAGAGATAGATACACCAGATCCCTCAACTGCTAGCCTGTCAGACGCACAGTGTAGCATATGGTAGCATATTCCTTCACAACAGGCTGACAGAGGAACTAAAACAGACCATGGCACACATACACACAGTACTCTGTGTGTATACACGCACGCACACACACACACGCGCACGCACACACGCACACACGCACGCACACGCACACACCTGCCTCACCATAGCTTAGCCCCACCAGGAAATTAATGCACAATTAGCTCCAAAAGTAGTTTAGTCATTAAAAGTTAGTTATTTCCCAAGTGGAATGAACTAATCTGATTAAAAAAACGGACTTCCACTGGTTTTTTTTTACGAGAGTGGACCGTCAACATTAATACCACTGTTGGTGCTTGATCTGTGTTGGAAATAAGTAGTGCTCATTAGCGACTCCTATTCTGACAAAATCTGTCTGGAAGGGCCCAATTCAGAGCCTGTTTTGTCAGCTCCAAATATTCTGTTTTACTTGAAAATATGCCACCGTATGGAAGCAGCAGAGGCCCCAAAGATGTTTAGTGAATATGTTTTTAGGGAAAATGTGATGGGCATGTTAAATCTAAAGATGGATTCTGACCAGCCTGAGTGTTGGGACGATCCTGTGCCCCATTGAGATGTTGTTTTAGACAACTTGAATTTACAGAATTAAATGTAAAGGAGAATTGAAAATAGGCGTCGTCGTCTTATGGATATTTTAGTGGGAACGCCTGCGACATGAAAACACCTTTGATCGTCAAGTTGAATTAGCTTGGCTGGGCTTGTGCCTCTTCCCATTGAGTTGCTTCCCAGTTTAAACAGGAAGGCAGAATGGAAGAGTCTAGTTCTAACCTTGGACTCAATGCCACTCTTTAGTTGGCACACACCAACGCCTTCTTCCTCTGTCCCCTCCCCTCTCTCTCTCTCTCTCTCTCTCTCTCTCTCTCTCTCTCTCTCTCTCTCTCTCTCTCTCTCTCTCTCTCTCTCTCTCTGTCTCTCTCTCTCTCTCTCTCTCACTGTCTCACACTCTTTCTGTCTCTCTCTCCTCCCCTCCTCCCTCGCTTATATGGTGTGTTTGAGCTTCTCAGTGGGGTGCCTGGATTTTGGGAGATGTGTGTGTTTGTACTTGTGTGTGCTAGTTTGTGTGTGTGTGTGTGTGTGTGTGTGTGTGTGTGTGTGTATGCAGAAGCTTTTTGCTTTTCCCTGGATGTGCTAATGTGATAATTGAGGATTCAAGGTTCTGGCTGAAAATGTGTCATCCTGCACACACACAAACACACACACACACACACACACACACACACAAACACACATACATGCACACACATGCGCACGCACACACACACACACAAACCCAGACACACATGACCACACTCCATCTAACCACACACACACACACCAATGCACTCCCCTACACAACATGCCATGGCTAAGAATATCCTTTTTCTCACTTTGAATTTGCAGTTTGTTACCAAAATGGAAATGTATCTCATCTCCATTTGCTATCTATCTCTATCCATTTGTCCATCTGTCTGTCTATCTATCTATCTATCTATCTATCTATCTATCTATCTATCTATCTATCTATCTATCTATCTATCTATCTATCTGTCTGTCTGTCTGTCTGTCTGTCTGTAAAGCTATCTGTGTCTCTCTCTCTCTGTTTGTCTGTCCATTATATCTGTCTGTCCTTCTTGTATTTCTTGTATCTATCTATCTATCTATCTATCTATCTATCTATCTATCTATCTATCTATCTATCTATCTATCTATCTATCTATCTATCTATCTATCTATCTATCATCGTCTGTCTGTCTGTCTGTCTGTCTGTCTGTCTGTCTGCCTTGTAAACATATTGTGTCTAGCCATCCAACCCTCTGTTTGTCTGGTTTGAATTGTATCCATCTATTCATCTACATATCTGGAGAATGAGTGTGCCATCTTTTCAATGTAATTCACAGTCGCTGCACCTGTCACCCATTGCCCTCCCGGTAACCGTGGTGACCGCTCTTGAGATCCCCCCTACCTCGATGGCGTGGTAGGGGTCAGACATCATGAGAGTTAGGCTAAGGGATGGACAAAACTTTTTTCCTGTCATTTCTTCCTCTCCCTCTCTGGTCGTCTGTCTGTTGTCCAAACGATAGACTGGTGGTGGGCAGAGCGCGTGGTGATGTCATCGCATTGATCACACACAAGGCCCCGGTCTCCTGCTGCTTACTGATTGGCTGGAGCTAATTGCTGTTCTAGCTAATGATAAAAGGAAAATATTATAAACACACACACTCGCACACGCACGCACGCACACACGCACACACACACACACATATACACAGGTGTGCAAGTAAATACACACACGCACACACACACACACACACATACACACACACACACACACAAACACAAACACACAAACACACAACATAGAAAACAACTCACAATAAGAAACACGTACACAAAACCACGCACACACACAAAGACACTCATGTACAGGGACACGACAAAGAAATAACCAGTCAAATTGAAAAGCACTGTCCGAAAAAACTGTTCAATTAAGGATTTCGGTACACATTTGCGTCAAGGCCGGGGTGGGTGTGTCGGCCATGTTATTCCGGAGACAAACCAAAGGGAGAGGAGGAGTAGAGGAGGAGAGGAGGAGGAGAGGAGGAGGAGAGGAGGCGTTGACGGAGGGAGCGGCTAGGAGGGGATTAGGGCTGGGAATGTGCTGTCGAACCAGCGTCGATACAACGGACGCCATTTCCCTAATCCCTCCGTAATGGTGGCTTAGCGGCCTTCTCGGACACACAAACTCTCCCACCGCCTCCACCTCCTCATGCGCTCCCCATTTACTCTCCCCTTTCCCTTATCCCCCCCCCCCCCCCCCCCCCCCTTCACCCTCCTCCTCCCTCCTCCTCCTCCTCCTCCCGTCCTGATTAACATAACATTAGAAACATTAAGGGTCGGCCCAACAAGGTCTGCATTATGCGCGTGTTGGTTTACTGTGGCCCCCAGCGCTCGGGCGGGCCGGCCCCTCTGAGCGTTTGGAGAGGAGTGGGGGGGCGTTGGGTCGGGACATCACAGTGGCTTGTCCGCGGTTTTGTCTTCTGAAGATGGTGTGTGTGTGCCTCTAAAGGGCCCTATTGAAACGGGGGAAGAGAGAGAAAGAGAATGGGAGAGGAGAGAAAGCGAAAGTGAAAAAGAAAGAAGGTTTTGTAGGAGCGAAAGCCGCCAGAACAGTGTGTGTGTGTGTGCGTCTGCGTGTGTGTGTGTGTGCGTGTGCGTGCGTGTGTGTGTGTGTGCGTGAGAGTGACCGAGAGTGCGTGAGAGCTAGTGATCCGATGGCAGATCCATGTCGACAATGTCAGCCACTCCGCGCCCTGAGAAATACGTGTGCCTCACGTTCTACTGTTTGTCTTCCAGGGTAATTAATTAGCCTGTAGCCATTAAAACAACAACGAAACAAAGGTTTCATCAAACAGAGAACGTTACAGGGTCAGGGAGACAACGCAGAGACCAGAAGGTCATTTTTTGCCAACGTGCCGTTATTTAAACTGTGGGTACAAATAAGCAAAAGTTGTGTGTCTAGTTTGCCTCTGTTTTTCAGCGTCCACTGAGCTGGGAGAATGGTGGAGGGTTGGTTATACAGCAGAAAACCATCTCCATGACGCAATCACTGTCTTTCTCTTCATATCAGCATAAACACCTTATTTTCATAGTAGTAGCAAAAAAGACAAGAGGCCTAAATAATTTCATCAATTGTTGACCCCTACAAATGGCAAAAAGGTCTTAACCCATGTTTGATGGGAAATCATATAAGTAAAAAAGAGAAAGCTAATTATAGATCCTGCTATGTTTTTTTTTATTCTTTTTTGTATCTTCAGAAAAATAAACATATTATTATTAAAAAAATGTTGCAAATGTATAGATATTGGTTACATGAATAGTTACTTTTTAATATTTATATATATAAATATATATATATATATATATATATATATATATGTGTGTCTGTGTGTCTGTGTGTGTGTGTGTGTGTGTGTGTGTGTGTGAGTGTGTGTGTGTGTGTGTGTGTGTGTGTGTGTGTGTGCGTGTGTGTGTATGTGTGTGTGTGACGCAAACTCTCATCGACAAAAAACCTCCACTGCGACAAGTGTGCAACAAGATTACCAAGATACATGTTACTGAATCCCTGCCAACTGCTGACTAAAATGGCTTAGTAGGTAACAGCCTATACATGTAATTCTAACATGTAATGCCCGGGATAGAAGTGACCAAGGTACAGTCAGCCGGATTAGCGCACGATTCACACCAAGTGTGAACAGTGAATGAATAGCAACAATTCTAATTCCGTTTTTTTTTTTTTTCTGGGTCTTTTTTTTTTTTTGTCCCCGGCCTTTCTTCTCGCCTTGCTGCTTTATCCTGTTTAGTAAAGCTGAGGTTTTTTTGGCTGCCTTCAAAGACCTGAGCCACACTCGGTCGGGGGCCTTCAAAGCCCCAAACTCGTCTGTCGGCAGGTTTAGGCACAGAGAAAGCTCCTTCAAGGCTTTAGCTCACAAATAACGCCCAGCCACGGTGGTGGAAGCTAATGCTAACACATTGATGGGATATAGTGAGCGGGCTGTGTGTTTTGTTAGCACAACATTTTAGTAGATTTTTGGGCTTTTTTAAAGGGGGTTCCATTATCACTGCTACAACGGCCTGAGTGAGTAGAGCTTAACTGTTAAGTTAAGTCTTTCTTTTTTTATCTCTACTCTGTTGTATTACTCTTCTGTACTCTACTTTGTATTCTGTCACTCACCCCCCCGCTTGCAACAATTCCTAGAGATGTTTTGTTGTTCACGAGGAATTCTTGTTTGACATTTTTATTAGACCTTAAGTGTAAAGTGTCTAACTCTCTAATGTTATTAACTTAAATTGTCAGAAAGTGTGCTTGTTTGAGGGATGTGACTATAGATGTGTGTTGTAAATATCTGTTTTAGCTTCTCCGGGAGTTAAACTGTTCAACAGTCTCAGTTTGTCAGTGACTTTTACATTCGGTTCCCGAAATAGTTATGTCAAGTAAAACGGTTTATATTGCAACAGTTCAGATTTCTACAACTCAATTGCAATAGTCTCAGTGTGGTCCACAACTACCTCTATAGTTTCTACATCAGCACAGCTGACCTGCTGATGCTACATTTATGTAAATGATATATTGTTCTCAGAGTACCAGGCCTTTTTTTAATCAAAAATAAAAGAAACTGCTCGTTTGCTTTTTAAGTGTTAGCCTTTCCATTGAGCTATAGTTCCAGCAAAACCATAGCAACCAAATAAGGGGTGTCTTTGACCTGAGCTAACATCAAACGCTCATGCAAATGATCCTGCAATATAAATTATCAACAGGCAGAGAGACAACGGTTTATAAAAGACAGATAATGTCAAGGAAAAATGATAAACCTAATTTACCACAAATTGAACAAACTCTGAGACAAATAATTACTATTATTGTTACTATCATTAATGTTATTAATATTAGTAGTAGCACTAGATTTCATATTATTAATACTACTATTGTCTTATCATTATTAGATAAAACTGCTACTTTTTAGTTAATTTAACAAATCAAATCCTAAATGCAAAGCTATTATTATTAATTATCTATTATTAAAAGCTTTGATAATTGCTGAAATCAGCAAATATATAATTAATAAATCACTCTCTTTAAGGGTATAACAGTAAGGTCCATACATTTCAATGTATGGAATAGGTTTTATTCAGCAATTTAGTTTTAGGAAGTAATCTAAACGCGTACAATTAAATGATATAAAACCAATAAAGACTTAATAAATTAAATTCACTATGGTAATGTAGGCCAACAAAAAGACTACAAAAATCCATCAAGGCTTGTGTGAATAATAATCAAGCCTTCCCACCTGCAAAACCTTGAAAGTGAGGTAAATCCTACCTATCCTATAGAAACTGTAGGCTATTTACAGTAATTATCTATAATATTAATAATTTATATGTTATTGTTAGTTGAGGTTGGTGAGGTTGCCCCAGTTTGATCGCGTTGTTTACATGTTCATATTTTTTATGTTTCCGTTTATTGATGTAAATGTCAAGGTGGTTAATATATACGATTCATGAAATAAATAACAATGTATATAATATGTATTTCCACTCTCAAACAACAAAAACAGGATTATAATATTAATGTTAAAGTAGATATTTACAATATCTATACATATATATATATGTATAGATATAATGTCTGAAGGATAGGAGTTACCTTACTTTCCTGGCTTATACAATGCAAAGCCACTATTCATACGAGCAGCACATATACGCAAACACCGTGTTTGTTGTGTGCTTCACGATGTTCTGTTTTGTGCTGTCACCTTGTTATCCCTTTAACTCTTTGCAATACACCTGCCTTTAGCCTCTTAGCCTCTTAGCGGTGCATTGTGGTGCCGTCTCCTCACTGAGCTGATCCCAGGCCAGATTCGAGCTGCCCCTTCCTCTCATGGAGCGCTAGAGAGTACCGCTTCACGCTGCCAGTCAACCTGCAGGAGAATGGCCCTGAAAGGCACGACTTGTAATTGTAAATTGTAGGCCTGTCTACATGGTAGACCGCTGGTGAAGGCAGTGTTAGAATCAAACACACGCGGTGACGCGCACGCAGGCACACACGAACACGGACACACATGCATGCACACACACACACACACACACACAAACACACGCTGACGCACGCACGCATGCCTGCAGGTACGCACGCACACGCACACACACACACACACACAAACACACGCTGACGCACGCACGCATGCATGAACACACACACACACACACACGCTGACGCACGAACACACGCACACACGCACACACACACGCACACACACACACACACACACACACACACACACACACACACACACGTGCACGCTCGGGCGCTCGCATGGCGTGAAGGCAGAGAGGATGAGATGGGAACGGGCAGCCATTATAATCTGTCATTCAGTCCCTTGGAGTACACATTCAAGTCTCGGGGTCGTCTTCTCTAAATTTAAAAGGGAACCTCTTTGACCTACTGCCATTCACACTGGCCCCAACACTGCTCCCTCCCACACCTCCCCTCCCTCCTTCACTTCAACCTCTGTCCTTTCTTTCTTCCTTTCCTCGTTTCTTTCTTCCTTCCCACCGTCATCCGTCCATCTTCTCTGTTATTCCCCCCCCGCCCCCTTTTTTCATTTCGCCGTTCATTCACTCCTTCCGCTTCCCGTGCCTAAACAAAAAGAATCTCAAATTTAGCATACCTTTTAGAGCAATTCAAGCTAATTCTCCTGAACATTTACCGTGCCTCTGATTATAATGAATTATTCTGCTTAGTTCAGAGGCTCATCTTCTTTGTGTGCTCCTCTGTGTTTGGGCCTGCGTGCCTATGCCATTCTCTTTGTAGGAGGGAAGACAGGATGACAGGGAAAGGAGTAGAGGAGGAGAGGGGATATGAACCACATCAATGGAAGGGAAGAGAGGAAGGGAAGACGTGGTAAGTGAGGAGAGGGGAGGAAGGGGGCGCGGGCACACGGACGCAACGTGCCAGAATGTGGCCGGAACACTATCTGTCTTTTTCACAGCGAGCCCGACAGACATCTCTTCAGGGTTACGCCTCTGAGCCGACCGGCAAAACATCTGCACCGGAATCTGGAAAACCATCGCTGTACACCTAGAACGAAGGACATAGATCGCACTTTAAATGTCGTATTCAAGCCATTGCGGAAGAGAAATGCAGCGGGGTTGAATTCGCAGAAGAAAAAACACATGTACTTAGCATCGTAGCATCTGCTAGCTCATTTACTTGAAAAACAAAGGAAGAACCAAGGCTGAGGGAAAGAGGCCGAACATAGTCTGAGATAACCGAGGGAGGTATGGGGGGGGGGGGGGGGGGGGAGTGAGATTGTGTACTTCAGAGCGAAGGGAAAAATATGGGTGGACGTGTAGCAATGACTGCAGTACGACGGTAATTAGCTTGCTAGCCTGCTGCGGCGGCTCGCCGCGCGCTAATGCTTTGGAGACAATCGGTCGGTAATAGATACGTACGTCGCTCAACGCTCATCTGCCTTTTCCTCTCTCTCTCTCCGTCTCCGTCTCCCTCCCTGTCTCTCCCTCCACCTCTTTTATCTACCTCTGCTTCGCGGCACGTTAACCCCCCCGACGCCCCCCCCCCCCCCCCCCTCCCGGGTGGCATATATCGACGCTGGCGGAGGCTAGCTCTGCCCCGGCGTCATTATATATGACGGGTTTAGGAGCCGGGGAAAAAAAGACTCGGCCGTTCGTGTGCGCCTCTTCATCGTTCCATCCCTTTTCCTATCCGTCGCAAAGTCCTCCCTCACCTCCTCACCCTCATTGTCTCTCCACCCTCTCTCTCTCTCTCTCTCTCTATCTCGTGCCCCTCGTCTCTCTCGCCCCCCTCTCTTCTTGTGTTTGGGTAATGCAGTGCAAGAGATGGTTTTTAGTTAATGGCGCGACATCAGCAGCCAATTATTGGTGCTGTCACTGTCTTTACTGCGCTTGCCTGAGACGCACACACACACACTCACGCACACGCGTACACACACTCACACGCTGTCAGCTCGGTTTAGCGTTTGTGTGTGCGAGGAACGAACTCCGCCCTATTCTGCAGCAAATAATTAGCGTTGTTTACGTTGTTAATCTGTGGTGTAGGGGCCTCCGTCGTAGAAGGCAAACAACGGGGCCAGGCGTTCGTACACAAACAATTCTAAATTGTGGATCATGTCAGCTATTGAAAAGCTGTAGCATTGTTTTATAAAATAAACTTATCATAATAAATATATACAATTACAGGAATAATAATAGTAATATTAATATGAATACCTTTTATTATTATAATTCATATTGTTATAATAATAATAATTAGTAGTAGTAGTATCATTGTTGTTATATATATTTATGTATTATATTGATGGTCAAAATATATTCAACATTATTAAGAGTTCAAAAATAAAGGATAAAATTAAAAATACATCTTTGTATTTTTATTGAATGAAAAAAAGACACAATAATAATGATAATATTTTGTACACTGTTTTCATTTAACAAGCAAAGTTGAGAAGGTCAGCTTGGCCTTTTATGAATTAGGCTTTCATATTACAATGCATTCCGTGTTGTTTTGACAAATGAATATAATTTGCATTAGTACACAGTCATTATTAGGTTAATTTTAATTGGTTTTATTAATTATGTGTACACATGATATTACAATTAATCTAAAATAACTCCTAATACACAACTGAAATGTTTGTCCTGTGATACAATTTAGTTTTTTCCTCCCCAATTAATATTTTTCCATGCACAGTAAAACTTTTATTGCAACACAAAGAAGACAATGGAACGATAGCATTTTATTAGTAGTTATAATAGTTGATAACCTTTTGACTTGTGATGTCATAAAATAGGACAAGCAATTGCAGGACAAGCAATTCCTAGCATATTTCATTGGTTAACAAAATCCTGAGGTTCATTAAATTATTGAATTAACGATGTATGACCTGTCAAACGTCAGTGAACTTTTTCATTACCATAATTTATCATAACAGAAACAAGCAGCAAAAAATGACAGCCAAGAGGACAGCATGGTTATTACACTTACCTGATCTCAAAAAATACAGTTCCCACTAAACCAACCAACAAACAAATAAAACGTTATGCAGTCTGTGTCATCTTGTTAGACACACACTATTCATGTCGGCATTATTCCTGTATTTTGGGAAGACAATGCCTTTACATGATGCATTCACAAAAGCTTAATACAAATCAATTTAAAACGGATTCCAGAACCTATCTATTACGGCAAACATTGTGCACCGTTGTAAGCTACCGCAGTAATGTAATACATAATATGAAATCAACCTTAATCACAAAATCAATGGGTTTATTAGATTAGTACACAGCACAAATCCATCTAGATCGTATTATTACAATTATCTATATCCAATTATATTAACACAAGGAATCCAGGAAACAAAAAATACCATCGGTACACCTTTACGGGAAGACCTTAATGAACGCCACAAATGGAACGCAAATTATTCAGCAATTCAATATTTAAGAAAAAGAGTAAAAAAAAAATCACCCGCGTCATTTGAAGACCGTCTCCCAATGGTGTCTCTTTGCCCATGAGCGAGACGCAATATCGTTATGCATAATTCATTTTTTCCTCCGTATCGTCATGGTGATCATGGAGGCTGGGGGAGGGGGTCATGAGTGTTTAAGCCTTCACAGAGAGGGAGGGGCAGAGAGCGGGGCAAGGGGGTTGGGGGGAGAAGGGAAGGGAAGGGGGGGGGGGAGAAGGGAAGGGAAGGGAAGGGGGGTCGTGGGGTTGCCAACCCGGACCACGAGCAATTAGCAGGGGAGGAAGAGGAAGAGGAAGAGGAAGAGGAAGGGAGGACAGGCCCGGAGTTTGGGGACGTATCCAACATGGAGGCAGGGGGTGCACGGCTGAGGCTGACACTTTCACGTCTCACGATCGTGTTAGCTATCGCCTCGTTGAATGACACAGGCGCACGCTCACACATATGCAAACACGCGTGCATGCACACAAACACGCAGACGCACACACACATGCACACAACGAAAGAAGGGGCTTATAGCATATATGTGTATGGCAGCCCAGCCTAGTAATGGACACTGTTATACTATTTTCATTGTTATTAGTTATTGTCATGTGTTAGTTATACCATACATTGTTCAGTGATTATTTCTTGTTTTATTATTTAGGTTATTTCTTGCTTCACTGAGGTGAAAATGCTGTATATGAATGTATTTCTGTTTACTCAAATAAATGTGGTCCAACATAGGCTGCTCAAAGGGATGTGGTGTATTCATTTGTTTGTGACCGACTTGATCTAAAATCTAAAATCACAAATGCATCATTGTTTTGTAAAACCGTTCATTAATCAATGCATTTGAAGATAATGGAAGGGATGCATGTTAAATATTCCTCTTTGCCGATGTTGGTATTTGACGCTGGCTCATTTTGTGTGCATCAGTCAACATATGCAACGATCAAATGTAAATTAATCCAAATGGGCAGGTATCGATTGTATGTCCCAACATCTGGTTCACTGTTGACACATGCATCAATCCAGCCATCCATCTCCTTTGCCTTGCTTATTCCTGTCAAGGTCATCCACACACCCACACACACACTCACACAAGCACACACTCACACACGCACACACACGCGCTTAACAAAGCAACCTTCAGGTTAATTCAACGGCACCAATTATCCAGACTTGCTGATGTTCTGACCTGAAACAGGAATATTTCCCCCGCCTGTGGAGCCGTTAGATCACTGCGCTATCCCCTCCGACGCCACGGGCCACTGGCCCTGAATGAAACATTATTATTATTATGGGCCTACTGCGTCAAGCCGTGCCCACGCTGTCAGCGCTGGAGCGAATGCTTTGGTAGCCATTGACCGTCGGTCTCATTGTCTTTCTTCATCAAGCCCCTGTCATATTTTCAACCATAATTGTTTATTTAGGTCTTCGCGATGTGTTATTTTTATTTAGGATTTATTGAGTTGATTTGTGGTTTGATTTGGTAGCTTTCGTCATGTTCAAATGTTGGATAGGGAAACGCTGTGAGAGGCGGTATTTGGTAGAGCGTGGGTGTTTCAGACTTACAGTACATTTGTTGACATTGACTCGCACTAAGATTTGTTTATGATTAGACTGAAAGAAATGTGAAGCCACACGTTGATTTAAATCTGTTGCTAATGAGAACTGTGTGGCATTGCATATCAGTGTGCACATTTGAATATAAGAAGGGAATTTTCGGGAAAAACTGCTACATTATGCTAGGGCCTACACCAGATGAAAACTGACAAAGGTAAAGAGAGATTTGCAGTGAAAGTTGGCAAATAAATGTCAACCATGACTCACATCGAACAAAGAAGCGTTTAAAACACAAACTAGAAATAAATCAGCAATATTTATGGCCATGGTTAATGTCGCTTCTGAATATTTTATTTCTGTACATCCGTCAAATGTATTTATTTTAATAGAATCCTATTTTGAGGTTCCCGGCATTTCCATTCAATATTGGCCTTCCTGGGTTCAGGCTGTTAAAAGCAGATCAGTTGTGGAGTCATGCAGACCGTAAAAGGATTGGTTAATGTTAATCGCTAACCAATAACAGATCCTGGCTGCTTGATTTTGTGTTGATGTTCTGAAAGGACCACATGAAACAAAGCCTGTATTCTACAATTAGCCTTCTTTGGTTCTTTAACAAAGAGAAGCACAAAACTCAATAGTTAGATTTTTACCTACAATGAAAAAACCTTCTACCTACGGGCATTGTCTGAGGTCAGCAAAACTACCCGATCCATATTGACGGCTAGCCTGTTATTCAAACCGCTTTCATTTATCAAAACAATGATCGCAAATCAATTCATTTGTTTTTAACAATTACAATTAACTGTGAAAAACGACTGTCTTCAATTGAAAAATAGTAATAAGCTGCTGTGAATAGCAAATGTCTTAAAGTAAAAAAAAAAGGTGTTCTGACCGAGGAAAATTACAAATCATCCATCAATCAATTAAACATTTTGAGGTCAAGAGAATACGGCACTTTTTCCTTACGCTGATGTTAGACTCGTATCTTAATACCTCACTCTTTCAAACCAAACGTTGCACCTTAACATAACATGTCCAATCTCATACCCATCCCTAACTAAAAACTACACTCACACCTGCCTTTTTCTTAACCTTTACACTAGCTCCGTGGTCTTTGTTCAAAATTATTTGTAGTGATGAATGTCAAGAAGAAAACCTATTCACACAAGGTGTGTAGAGAAGAAGAGGAGATATTCTTGATGTGAGCTTTTTGTCAGACACTACCATGAGAGGTGGAGAGGAAGTG
The DNA here is from genome assembly GCF_949987615.1 of Pollachius pollachius. Lineage (NCBI taxonomy): Eukaryota > Metazoa > Chordata > Actinopteri > Gadiformes > Gadidae > Pollachius > Pollachius pollachius. The sequence continues at coordinate 49,832,899 of NC_136934.1, read as the reverse complement.
ACATGAAACACTGCTTCCTCTTAGCAAAAACAAGCGATATTAAGAAGGGGATGGGTTTCATTATTATTATTATCATACATCATTTTAAATCATGCTGAACAAAAGTGCAATGGAAAAGTTACATAGTGCAGGTTTTTATCATCTCGAAGATAGGTTGGCTTTTAACTTTCAATTCATTAAAACAAAAACCCTTTGCGTTCGCAGCTATGCCTCAACTGCACAGAAACATCAATACTTGCAGAGTTCCTGCTCATTTGAATTATTGTGTGATGTGTATTTGTTCATGTGTGTGGAGACGGGTGAGAGTGTGTGTGAGTGTGTGTGTCTGTGTGTGTGTGTGTGTGTGTGTGTGTGTGTGTGTGTGTGTGTGTGTGTGTATATATGTGGGTGTGTGTTTATTTGTCTGCGTTTGCTTGTGCGCATGTATGTGTGGGTGTGTGTGTGTGTGTTTATATGTGTGTGTGCATTTATATATGTGAGCATTTGTGGGCACATGCGTGTATATGGGGATTTGTGTGCACAATTGTGCGTGCATGTGTATACGCGTGTGTGTGTGTGTGTTTGTGTACGTGTGTGTGTGTGTGCGTGTGTGTGTGTGTTTGTGTGTGTGTGTGAAGACTGGACTGAAGTTATTGATTAAACACAGCAGGGGGTGAGTGTGTGAGCACTGTAGATAGCTCTCTCACCTGCCAGTCTACACACACACACACACACATCAAACCGTTCTCTGGCGCCATCAGAAAAGAGCCGTCTGGCTTCTGTTATGATGGAGAAAATAAATGAGAGCATCTGAATTTCTCCTTGAAATTAAAATATTACCCAGCTTGCATTATCGAAGGCTTAAAGATAATTTACTTTCTTCGCAGAATGCGGGAAAAAAGTAGCGCGAGGGAAAAAAAGACCACGGACAACACCCCCGACGTCTGGCGCTGCGGTCATGCCGAGCGAGGCCCACGGGTTCCTTTTCTCATGGGTTCCTAACATCGAAACAGAGAACCGGAGATGTGTGTCCGTGTATACGAGTGGCTCCGGCTTTTTCCCGGCTTTTTAGTTTTTTTTCCCAAAAATGATTATTTATCAATTATTACATTCTTCACATGTATCGTTTAGTAATCCTTTTCCCTCTGCCCTACCCAAACCCAGTGGTCTTACTCAACCTTGCAGATTGTTAGGGTGCATGTGAGGTGTATTTTATTTTTTCCGCTGGCGAATGCCCCCCGGCTGTGATTGCAGTAGGTTCTGTCAAACCGCGGTGGTCATCTGACATTTTGAATAACTGTACGGACCAAAGGTTGTTCAGGAAACCGCAGGAAGTTTTGATGACACACTCAGTCACGAGAGGAATAAACAAAACAATAAAGAAACTGATGCAACCGAGTTTTGACCGATTTTCAGTCTATTTAAGGGTAGATATTAATCGATTCAACTTCTTAATTGTACCTATACAGAGCTGACGTTACAGACCCGTAACCTGTAAGTGACTAGGTTGAAAAGGTTATGGCCTGATATTTTCCTTTAGCATGCAACGCTTTGTTTGAATAGTCTAAACTATTGTTGTGCGTTGCACCCTTCTCTAATACAGTGTATTCTGTTGGAAATTGGAATCAGCTATCTTGGGAAAATAATCCCAGTGAAATGTGGATTCACCAGTGGATACAGTGTGTGTAATGTCCCAGCTAAGCAAACAGGTGGTCTACTGGTTTAAAAACGGGCCATTACTGTGAATTTCCCTACGCAAAACACGTTTTGTACATAGTGTCCTATTCCACATTTATTTTCCAACCTGCGGGAGAAAGAGAAATGGAAGGTGGTGAATTGATTGAGTTCCCTTTTTACTGCGGCCGCTGTCGCTCACCAACCTCTTAGACCCATAAACCATGAACATTCAGGAGCTAAACCGACGGGCTATCTGCCAGAGCCCAGACCAGGATGTTGTTCGTAAATATGTTTGATCATCATAGGAATTATGAAGTCTAATTACAAGATTACCATCAATATGCATATGGAGACATTAATGCATTGCCTAGGTGGGCAAAACAGTGCATGTGAGGCAGAAGATGATGAAAAAAAACATGGAGGTGTGAGCTTAACATTAAAGAAATGCTAAATTTCAACATAGAGTTCTTTGTTTGTTGCAGAATTCTGCTTAAGGGATCAAAAAAAACCTAAAAAAGTCAAAAGGCACCGGAGAAGATGCTCAGAAACCAGGTGAACACAGCTAACAAAATAGGGCAGAGGATAATAACGAACTGCCACGAGCTCAGAGAATCTTGGGGGGGGGGAAGTTTGATCAATGAGCCTTTACAGAATTAATTGATCCTTCACATGTCCGATCAAAAGCAACGCTCGCTTTGTTGACGTTTCTGGGGGATAGCTGTTGGCCCAAGTTGAGCATCACCATTTCCTCTGTTTCGTGGGCAAGATCTCTCTGCGCAGTCTGCTGAGATGGATGCATAAAGGGCTTGCAACTTCTGAAACAGAGCCCTCATGGAGTTGCGGGAGACACACATCTAAATCTGTGAGGCCCTGGGTCAAGAGAATGTAATGCAGACTACCAATTACACTGCGGTTTGGGTTGGCCAGGGCAAGCACGGTGACGGTCAGGTCTTGCTCCTCGAAGAACGATCAACAAACAGTCTTACCCATATGTATTCCCATCGACTGAAAACCCCCAAGAAACATACAACATTTTCTACTTCTGTAGAAATAGAAAACATCTATACGGCGCACTGCTTGGCATTGCGTGTTGCGCAGCGTTTCTGGAATAAACTGCAATAAAGAGGTTCTGTTAGTGTACATCTCACTCTCTTTATCTCCCTCTCTGCCCCTCTTTCCTTCTTCCCTCTCTCCCGCTCTCCGTGCTGCGGGGTTTTAATCACTGCTGTAATTGGCTACTCCCTGCTGTGTCTGTATAGATACGTGTGCCCGTGTCAATGGATCCGTGTGTGTATGCATGCGTGTGTACTTAAGAAAGGGACGCAGGAGAGAGAGGGAGATATGGAGGGATGGAGATAATGAGAGGCAGACTTTCAGAACTACAGGCCAACTTACCAGCTCAACAATCTGTCAGCGGCGAGCAACATAATGAAATGGAATTATGCAGCCAAATAGTAATTATCTGTGCGAATGACACTGATAACAAGATGCTGCCTCAATAAAAGCACGGTTATTAAAAAAGGGAACTTCCTGTTCAGCTACCATACAGCCGACAAATTGAACTGTGCAGAAATTAGGAATACAAATATATAGAATATGGAGAAAGTATCGCTTGTCATCCCTTTGCGCCCAGCTGGAATGCTAGCCTTGAAGCAGAGTTTACGCGTTGGTCTTCTGGTGTTGAGAATCTCCACTCTCCATTTCCGAATGTCATTCTCATTTGTGCTCACAATCCGCCCTCCCCGAATAGAAAGAGCTCTGAATACGACACAGCATAGTACAATCTGTAAAATCAATGGCACGAAGAGTGAAGAGAGTCAAAGGCCCCGTTGCATCTTTACGTTTAGCAATTGCTGGTGTTTGTGTGAATGGCTGCTTACGTGAATGGCTTACGGTGTCACGAGTTCACCTGGAGATATCCGTTCTTCTGTGTTTCATCAGAGCTACAAAGGGGAGAAACCTGTTAAGGTAACCAGTGACCTCTCGCGGTGTCATTGCCATCGCCTGATATAGAATTTACCATCTTACATTTGATAAGGATCTGTTTAACTCCTCGTGATGTTCAAGTGGGTTCGCATTTAAATATCACAATTGAAAGACACTTACGATGGTCGAGGTCATTGCCTAGACGAGTTTGGTGAGAGCGGGAATGTAGCAGAAGAACGACAATTTGTGTGTGTTATGCCTGACAGTTTAGCCGATCCTTTTTTCTCACTTTCTAGAAAATTGTTAGCCTAGGAATCAGACGAATCTGTGAACTCACGTTTGCTCTGTCATAAGCCTCTGGACCCCCTGCCGTTCGGACAGATTGTGTCCTCCCGTTCTGACACATTTCCAGCAGACTTGACCTGGGTCACACCTGTTATTCTAATACGGGGCAGTTTTGATATAATGACAGGGAGCAGCATACAGGAGCGACATTTAGGCATATTCCTAACCAAGATGGCTGCCACTGATGTTTGACTTGTTTTGTTGCTCAGATTTGTTGTAGGGCTATCCAATTATCAAGTGTCCGTTGATAATGTCCCTTGGAAATCTAATAATTAACCGAGAGGTTTCAGACTAATTTGCATCTGCCTATTGGTCTGGTGATGTCAGACTAGGCCATTGTGGCTCTTTTCTGATTGAAGGTCAACACTCTGGACCAGCTTCCCCCCTGTCCTTTGATCCAAACGGATCGCCCCGATCAACTCCGGGCAATCCATAATTTTGAACACAATTCAAGGTTGACTGCATTCAATTTCTTTTGAAAAGAAGAAGATTCATGAGAAAATGTCATGAGGTTATAGATCTGAAATAAACCTACCATTTGCCCAAATAATTTTCCCCAATCAGCGGGAAATGAAATCCCTTGGGTGCCCCCTTCTTTTTTGGCCTATATGCTTCCTGTCATTTGAGCAATAGTCAAACGTCACACACACAGACACACACAGACACACACAGACACGTACGTACATGTATACCACTTTTGGTGCATTTCAGTGGCTAAAGCAAGTCGAGCCCTGCCAGTACAACGGCAACCTGAATCTACCAGGAAACTGTGCTGTAAGCCCTGACATACCGAGGTAAACGGTCATCGAGCTTCCGTTGGAAGGGATGATAGGTTCCCCATCTGGTGGTTGCATGAGTTTTTATTGTACATTAAAAAAGCAACGGTGGAACTCCACAATGAGCGGTGTGCAAATGGGGCCGCCTTGCCAAGAACTCAGGAGGGTAATTCTATTTGTTTGACCACATAGCGCACATTTCTGCTCAAGTGAGGAAGAAGGCAAGGCAAGGCAAGGCAAGGCAACTTTATTTATAAAGCACTTACACAGGGCAGACTCAAAGTGCTTCACATAACAAGAAAGATGTTATTCGTTTTGAAATAAACTATTTCTGTTTCTGTTTTTGTCCCATTTTTGTTTTTAGTTGTCAGTTGTCCTGTTTAGTAAGGGAGCTTGGTCCACTTGCTCTTAGCGGTTTCAAGAGATGCGTCATCATAGGGACAACACAGGTGTCATAACACTAATTATGGGTCTGCTCCTTTTATGTAAACTAAAGATAAACTAGATTTATCCCCTACCCAAATCTAGAACAAGCAAGCTCAGTAGCTTGATTGATCATTCAAGTAACAACGCTGTTTATCAACCATCTAACGTAGCGCTCGCGAAGGACATCAACGTGCTGACCAGCCCACAATGGCAGCCATTTTGGATTACCAGTAGTCCACAAGTGTCCACAGGGAGCGACCCTAACCTACAACCTCGAGATCTTTGCGCTCTGACTGTAATCTATTCAAAGTAGAGAAAGGAAAAAAGTTTCCTAACACATTTATTGAGCTGCGTTATAACTTACTTCTAAAAAAAAAAGTGAAGGTTTTGTGTGTTTTATTAAGCACAATAACGTCAGCGCTAAGCTGCCTTGGGATGACGGCTCTTCACTAAGTCCTATGCGGTGAGAACCATATGTGACAAAGAGTATGCTAAAGAATACCGGCTTTATGGTTATCATGGCACATTGTCGGTCAAAAGGAACGGTTCATGTGTGTGTGTGTGTGTGTGTGTGTGTGTCTTTTATGTGGGTCACTCCACCATGTCTAATGGCCCCTTACTGCGTACCGCGTCCTGGGCTGAGCTGCACCCCACTGACACACACACACACACACACAGCAGGAGATATTTCTGGGGTGTCCCTCACCCCTAATACCCTTCTCAATACCCCGCCCGCCGCCACGGTGGCAGCGGACCTCAGCTCTAAAGTTAATCAGCTAAAGAGTTAGCAGGTCCTCTCTCTCTCTCTCACTCACTCTCTCCTCGCTGTCTCTCGCTCCCCAAACGCCACATCTCTGCATCTTTCCCCTCCGTCGCCTTATCCCTGTTTTTTTTCCCCCGTTAACGAGTGTAACTGTTCCCTCTCCGCCATGCCCTCCGTGTCCGTCCTGTCGTCCTCTCCTCTGTCCCACCCTCCATCTCCTATTGTGTTGTGGTTTGGTGTCTCTCTCTTCTCTCACCGCTCCCCGTTTGGTGTTTCGCTGCGTGCGCCGGTGTCACCCTGTCCTGTGGATTCGTATACGGTCACTGGGAGCATTGGACCAGGCTGAAGGCCCTCCCGGATGGGAGGAGAAGACAAACACACTGGTGTTCCACGGACAATTTGCCTCCCCGCGGGTGAGAATGATCCTATCGTCATTATCGTGGTTGCCACTCTGTCCATATGCTCATTTCTTGGGCTGTTGGTTTTAGTTGCAATAACAAAGCAAATGTACCTGCCTCAACAACAGCTTCTTTTTTTTTTTAGTTTTCGACACTGATGATGTGCTTAAAATGTGCGTGTGCGTGTGTGTGTGTTTGTGTGTGTGTGTGAGTGTGTGTGTGTGGGTGTGTGTGTTTGCGTGGACACTTGTGAATTCAGTCAGTGTTTTTTTTGTTTTAGAAAACCCCTGTGTGTCTGTCTGCAGTGAGGAGTAAGGGGGAAAAAAGGGAAGGCATTAAAATTCAAGAGCAGCAATTTTATTCACACACGACATCATGGAATATTCTTCGGAGGAGAGGGGAACGGCGAGGGAAGGAAAGGAAGAGAGGAAAGGCGATGAAGGTGGAGAGAGGGAGCGAGAGAGAGAGGGAGTGAGTGAGCGAGAGAGAGGGAAAAAGAGAGAGAGAGAGAGAGAGAGAGAGAGAGCGAGAGAGAGAGAGAGAGTTGAGAGAGAGAGGGGGAAAAGAGAGAGAGAGGGGGGGAGGGAAAAGAGGGGGATGGGCAAGCTAAGCCAAGTAGGGAAGAGGGGGGTGAGGATGACGAGAAGAGGAAGATGCTGAGAACTCCAAACACTTCGCTCTCCTTCCACCGCCACCGACGGCCACATGTAAAGCAGATGTGCAGTGGATACATATAGACTCCCTTTGGAACAGACACGCAAACACACACACACACACACACACACACACACACACACACACACACACACACATACACACACACAAACACACACATTCCCACACCGTCTGACGCCCGTGTTCTGATTGTGTCATCGACGCAATAAATGAAGCAGAAAAAAACAATACAAAAACAACGCAATACCATGTCATAACCCACACACCCATAGCTAGACTCACATATTCACCTCGGTGCAAGACAACACACACTCACAGACACACACACACACACACACACATACAAACGTAGGCGTTCACACACACACACACACACACACACACACTCACACACGCCCTGGTACAGGGTGAAAGGAAGCGAGCTACGTCAGTATATTTTCACACTGCAACAGTGTCTCTTTGTCTGCCTGTCGACCAGCGGGCTCTAAAATACACGGCGAGAAATCTTCTTTTCCAGCTCCTCTTCATGTCTGTCTCGCAAGCGCCTTCTCCTATTTTATGCTATTGTTTAACATTGGTTTCTATAGCGTAGCTAGTCTCATTCAGAGCCCCATTATGTTTTACTGTGGCTGCATGTCTGTTTGTTTGTGTGTGTGCGCTTGTGTGTGCGTCTTTGTGTGTGTGTGTGTGTGTGTGTGTGTGTGTGTGTGTGTGTGTGTGTGTGTGTGTGCGTGTGTGTAGGTCTTCATGTGTGTGTGTGTGTGTGTGTGTGTGTATGTGTGTGTGTGTGTGAAGACGACCTTCTACCCAACTGTCCATAGCGTCAGCTGTTTGCCACGACACAATCACAAAAAACACACAAAAATATTGAAAAACGCAGACACACCCACCAATCCCATTAGCCATTGTTACACAAGAGCATAACAAACCTTGAAGTTGTGTCACACACACACACAGACATGCGCAAACACGCACACTCAAACACACACACAATGAAATTCTCCTCCTCAAGATGGACTTCCTCTATGAGCGAAACGACAGATTTTCTTTTCTACCCTACCATAACAAAGATTATTTTTCTAAATTGATTATTGTGAAATATATTTTTGGAATGGGAATTGTTATTTCAAACAGAAACAGTATGTTTCTCATTATATGTGTTTTAGGGTTTGTTTTTATTGCTTGTACTATAGCTGGCCCACAGAACCTTGGACTGATGTAAGATATATCGCCAACTGTATATCTAGACATTTAGACATTTATCAATATATACAATTTATATTGAGTTAGCTCTCAATAAAGTTTACAGTTTAACTGCATCACCGAGACATTTATATATTTGAAATAATAACAGCTCTTCAGTACAAATTGTATTTGTAATTTGACCATCGGTAGTTCCTAAGAGAACATACCATACCATAAGTGTTTATGTGTTTACATTATTTGCATCAATACTTTATACAAAAGAGGGCCCATCTAAAACCACTGCGGGACAAGCAGAAGGTCTAATCTATAGAATACATAGGGGTAAGCAGTAAACAGTGGCACGCATCCACCATGGAACAGCATCCAGCTCACATGTAGATGTATGCGGATGCAGATATAGGCAAGGCCAAGGAAAAGCAGAAGGTCTGAGGAATGTTCCGGAGAGACGCGCGGCCCGGAGGTTGATGCGGAGGTATACTGAGACTGGGGGGGGCGGGAGAGAGGAGGGCTTGGTCATTGTGTGATAAACACAAACACAGATGTGTTCCGGCTTTGATGCCCCGCTGCTATTCAGAGCGCGCAACGGGGGGGCAATGAAAAGTCCCTCTAAGACGCGCACGGACAGACAGACAGACAGACAGACAGGCAGGCAGATGGACAGTCAACCAGGCGGACACACAGGCATGCAGGCGAGCAGGCAGATGGACAGTCGAGCGGACAGACGGACAGGCAGCCAGGCAGATGGACGGTCGGGCAGACAGACAGGCAGACAGACAGACAGGTATGCAGAGAGACGAACCCACACCAAGGCGAGCCATAGGCTGGTCCTCTTCTCTTCCTTCCTCCTCTCAACCCCAGTTCATCTCTAACGACTTCACCAGCTGTTTGTTGAAACACAGTAGCCACGGCGGCGGAAAACAATTAAAAATCCCAATGTGATAACATTGCATACAAACTTGTGATAATTGCAGACACGATAATATAATGTCAGGGACGAGGGAGAAGAAAAGAAAGCGCACACGTGAATAATTGACCATGTGTCCTTGCGTCCTTTCCTTGGCCATGGTTGTTTTGCGTTCTGGAAGTGTTTGTAGTGAAGGTGATCTCTTGATATGTGTAGTAGTAGTAGCAGAAGCTACCGCTATGTATTTAGCGCTCTCTCTCTCTCTCTCTCTCTCTCTCTCTCTCTCTCTCTTTCTCTCTCTCTCTCTCTCTCTCTCTATCGCTCTCTCTCTCTCTTTCTATCTCGGTCCCTGTCTCTCTCTCCATCTTTCTCTCCATCTTTCTCTCTCTTTCTATGACTCTCATTCTCTCACATGTTAGCATAGAATATTAACTTTACATAATGACAAGATTCTTTTGATTAACTATGTATCTTTTTTAACGGTGTATTATAGTATGGTGTATTAAAGGCATATATGTATTAAAGACATATATGTATTAAAGACATATCCCTTTCCATTACATTTTTAATATTTTTTTAAAGCTATGAAAGTTGGACGAATGTGGAGGAGTGCTGGTGGTGGGCCTGTAAAATACACTGTTTCTATCCAAGCTAGAGGTGTTTTAAATCAGTTATGTATGTATAGGTTAAAACTTCTGCGCACGTTGGAGGACAATTTCATCCATTGAACAAAACCCTTTTCCACCGAGAATAAACTGAAAGGGTGTCTAAAGGTTTATATATCTATACTACAAAAACTAATAAGAAACAAGGATTAAATTGTATCACTCCATTACGATAAATAGATTTGTACAGACAATTCAACCGAATCGAATTGGATTGTTCGAATCGATTATGGTTGATTTGTTTAAGTAGAGATTCAATTTGAAAATCCAAATGTAGCAATTGAGAATTAATAACTAGCGATGTTGTTTTCATAGTGGATTGTCTGATAAAACTGATACCTCCGTGTACAATGCATGCAATGCATAAAAAAAACATTCCGCCGTAATAGATTGCGTCCCATCTAAGTAATTGAACTGTGGGCAAATCAGAGATCTCATTATGCACTGAATCATTTCCTGGAGGAATTGCAATCGAATCTAATCATCGTGAGGCCCGAGATTTAAACCCCAGTACACCGTAAACCCCTATGCTGTAGTGGCTGGGAATCGAATCTGCACACTTCAAACGATGGTGGTCCACACTGCCACAGTGAAGTACCCATTATAAACCTCCCATCCTATATAACCTCACACACACACACACACACACACACACACACACACGCACACACGCACACGCGCATACACACACACACACACACACACACACACGCGCGCGCGCACAAACACACACACACGCACACACACACACACACACACACAGGATACTGTTAAATTTACCTTAAAACAGCTAGCTTTAGGAGAAAATCTATTTCATATTTTTTCACCCCAGCTCAAACAGATTTGTGTGGACGTTCAGTAAGGAACTGAGCCACATTGGAAATGGACCCTTGTTTGGTTCGTATTTAAAAGATCACAATTGTTCAGGAGCATTTGTCCAGCTGTTTTCCTTGTCACTGGGACCATGTCGTCCATTCTATAGGGTTGGGTGTGGGTGTAGTGTTGACACATGTTAGTGCTGCCTGATTAGGGGACATAAAGAGGCAGCTACCGCTAACACCATTCAGCCATTTTGTCTCGTTGTGTCTTGGGCTAGCTTGAGTCGATCGGTTTGAGTGTGTGCGTGTGTGTGTGTGTGTGTGTGTGTGTGTGTGTGTGTGTGTGTGTGTGTGTGTGTGTGTGTGTGTGTGTGTGCATGCACGTGTGTGCTAGGCTGTGTGTATGAGGCTTTTGTTAAGGTAATGTTGAAATGCTGAGACAGGGAGAGTGATAGAGAAGAAGCGAGAGAGGGAGAGAGAGAGAGAAAGAGAAGGAGGGAGAGAGACAGAGACAGAGAGTGAGAGCGAGAGCGAGAGAGAGAGAGAGAGAGAGAGAGAGAGAGAGAGAGGCAGACAGACAAACAGACAGAGAGAGAGAAAGAGAGAGAGAGAGAGAGAGACAGAGAGAGAGAGAGAGAGACAGAGAGAGAGAGAGAGAGGCAGACAGACAAACAGACAGAGAGAGAGAGAGAGAGAGAGAGAGAGAAGGTATACCGTGAAAAATCACACTAAAGACAATCGATGACCTAACGCAAAGTGTTTGTAACAAAAAGGACAAAGTTCGGTCATTATTTTTTAAACTGTGCTGATCTAATTGTAGCATGTATTCCTTTCGCTAATTGGGCAAAATAGCTAATCGCTAAATTAATTTAAACAATGAAAACAAATCATTTATTCCATTCATAAGGTGTACGATAATTATTTGAACACAGGCGAAGTGCAAAGCAAAGAAAGTTTCCATAGACAGCAGAACAGCTGGTCTCCTCTCCATTGTCTGCTAAGTGGATTAAAGAGCGGTCAGTGCTAACAGACAGCTAAGGTGACAGCCAGGACTTCTGTTTACAAGCTTTTGTCAGACTTCACACGCCACTGCTAATCTTTCTTCTTATTTCATTTAATCTCAGTCTCAACACTATTTCCTCAGACCAAACATGTTTAGAGTGATATATGAGGAATTGGGAGTGTATGTAATTAATGAAATGTAGTGCACAGTCCAAAAAAGTTTGAAAGATGCAAAGATTTCCACTTTAATTTCAAAGATATGCAGCTTTTAAAGATGAAATAGAAAGTGGGAACTATGCACATATTTAGTATTATATATTTATTAATAATTATTTTTGACCAATTTATAAAATTGAGTTTAGTGTTTTCTTTTTAAGGGATGTTATAGTATGCCTACATGCTAAAGTAGATTGGAAATAATATGAAATACATTTAGAGTTTACACTGCTAAACACTTTTATATTGACTTTTTAAATTAGGTAGGATATACTTTCATTTAAACAATGTACTATGTATGTGTTTTTTCAATCTCTTCCCTATTAAATCTAAACCTCTTAATATCTAAATTTCAACCAAACATTAACGAAGAAAAAAATAAAGCATAAAAAGGATTGGATTATACTTGACATTTCAACATGTAAAAACATTACTTTCTATAAATCAGATTAAATTGTGGCCTTCATAAAAACGGAATAAAAACCTTTATTATCAACACCACAGAGCTTGTCAGATTCAGGTCCTTTATTAATGAATTGAAACAAAGAACCATTAAGCAACAGTATCAAAATCAAATTACATTCATGTGATTTATAGATGGATTATTTTGTATCTTTTCTGATTTATCGGCATAAAACTAACACCAGTAGGATTTTATTAGTCATTAGGATTTATTAGACATTAGTCTAATAAAGAGTTTTTCAAGATTTCCTTTACTTCTTCATTTTTTATTACATGTTGAAAACCAGGCCCATTCACATTTATAAACCCATTTACTATCAGCCGTCTTCACATTCAGTTTAACTCAAAGCCAACTTTATGGTCTGCTATGCCATGTATTTGAAAATATGATTGTCAAAAAGAAACAATACATTTTTAAGCAGTTTGTATAAAATATGATCTATTTAATACATTTGTTTTGTTATTTGATTTCCTTATATTAGCGCTGTGATAATAAAGATCTTCAAATTAATGTCTTATCGTTTTATTCCAAAAGTAAAGTTATGCTTTCAGTAAGTCGCGCTACTCGCAATACTAACGATGGTGAAGGTATTAACAAAAATATCTAAATCAACTTTATAAGAGCAGGTGGAGCTGTTCCTATAGAGGAATTATCTGCATAGGTACTTGACCTTGTTTCCAAGGTGATGTGATGAATATCAATTCCTGAAGTACCCTGACCAATAATAATCAGCTGAGATGTGATGTGGATACCTTAAAGGCCTATGGCGGCGTTCTAACGTACACACCTTCATCTCTAATGCTCACACACCAGTCACCATTTAACATGTGTCCTTTTTGAAATATTGTTATCTTTAATTAGTTTTCAACACTGATGTTCAAGATGTGCAAACCTGCATGCAGTCTTATTATCGTGTTTGTGTGTGTGTG
>NC_136934.1:49787231-49812231 GCF_949987615.1 Pollachius pollachius | reverse complement strand
AAAAACAAAGAATGGTGGAATTTTACAAGCTGGTTAAGGATCACCATAGCAACAATCCATCCATCTTCTTTCTTCATGCCTCTCTCTGTGTAGAGTTGGAGCGAGAGCTGGTAGCAGCTGACTATGGGAATGGGATACCAAAAAGGATAAACCATCCCATGCCGTGGTGGTCACTGACTCACCAGTCACACCTACAGGTCTAGGGTCTCCTATCAGCCTTCAAGGGTGTGTGAAAACCAGGGCACGCAGCCAAATCGTAATCCATGAAGTCACTTAGTATATCTTCATGGTGAGACACACTGCACCACCCTATGTTATGTTTAGTCAACATCCCTCAATGCTGAACTCACTGCAGTATTTCACCTGTATGAGCGTCGGAGGCACGCAGACATTTTTACAGAGGAGTTTGAAGGGGGGAGGGTTTCTGGAGTTGGCTCACAGTTGTTGTGATGGAGAATGTTGAGCATTTTCCCAGGGTCTCCTGTTTGCAAGAAAGAGATATTTGAAAATGAAATGATTGCGTAATTAAATGGTCCACAAAGGTTTGACTTAATCTCTTTTAATAATTTTTCCCCACAAAAAGGGTGTTGCCAAATAGCATATAATTACAATTTATTACCTGTAGTGGAGCATGGATGGTCAAATACATGTAAGTAAAGAAAGAAATACACACAATAAAGATACTTTGAGAGTTCAATGGATTTTATTTTCTTTCATACAATGGTACGAATAATTAATAGTTAAGGTAGCAGAAGTCACACATTGTGCCATTTGACCATTCTGAACTACAGGAGTCTCAACCACAGAATTATGTAAGCAATTTAGAATGTAAGAAATAATTTCATCTGGTGGCCTAATGAAGTACTGCTGATGAAGACGGCTAAATGATGCAGAAGATGGAGACAAAGTCACGTAAAAAGTGCACCTGAAGGGAAAACCCACCAAGCTTTATTGTGTTGGTTAATTCCTCTTTTAAAATGAAATTCATTAAACAAGTGGATTTCTGGTGTATTCTTGATAAGGTTTGTGGGAATCGGATTTCCGTTTGTAGTCTGTCGGAACGTCATTTATCTGTGTATCCCTACGCGTGATGTAGCCATTGTGCTCTATTTGAATTAGCCCGTGTAAAACATTGTATATGCATATATATTTAATTTAGTGGATGGCACACGTGTTTTTAATTTACAATTCTGTACAAACAAGTACTGTAAATTATAGTGTCTATTTTGCGCTTGTTAGGGGCAGGATATTTGTCAACGGAAGGTGTAGTACGGTCTATAAATACACGCCGCCATCTTAAACGCTCAGATACTCCTGTCCTGACCCAGGGAACATTTGCTTGCCGTTGCGGGAGCAGATGTGAGCTCCCTTGACTTTTGGCTTCACGTTCCCGTTTTTCCATTCAAGGCTGGTTTTATTCTCCCATATCCGATTGGACGGACTCGTAATTCTCTACAGCGGTAGGCTTCAGCACATTATCTCCTGTATTTTACACATTTTGTGCTGTTCATGTCGAGTTGTAGCTGAGCGCAAGAAATGGACTGTTGTTTAGGGCGGCCGGGATGCTGCCTGCTAGCGAAACAGCTGATTTCCCAGGAAATGTTGGATTAAACTAAAGAATACCTGATGGAGACACTCTATTTACTCGTTTTATTCACATGTCTGTTTTCTTATCAATTAAGCGCTGTGATCCATGTGCATGTATAAAGTGAATGCGGTTTGGTGATGTTAAGAAACGCCCGTTGCGTTGGAATAGATTTGGATGTGTCGACCCCTTGACTAGGATCAGCCTCCTCACCGTTCACATTTGGACTTTACAATAACTAGTTTCTGAGATCTGATTTAGGGTCTCGGCTCACATCGCTTACTATAGAGACTCCTGGTTTTGTCTTCTCCCTCGACCCCTGCGGTTAAGGCTCATGGTTATCGTGTTTTAATAGTCAGGTTGGATCCCTGGATTGTTAGGTAAAGTGGTGATTCCATCCCTTTCAGGCTCAACTTATTTAAGAAAGTTGGATTGTGATATTTAGACGAATGTGGGAAAGTCTGATCTGTGGATGGGGGGGGGGGGGGAGGATATAAACTCGTTGAGTGAGTTTTGTGGAAGTTTGCGTGGAACAGAACTATATTCCGGTGGGCGCTCGTTTCCCCGTCGACATGGAGGACCGAGCATTGTTTTTGCCTAATGCGATTGGCTTTTTGATCGCAATAATCATAACAGGCGAAAATTGGAAGGATAAGGATCAGTTAATTTCCAAAGTCTTTTCCATTCGTCCTTTTTTTTTTAAACAAAGACCGACAAATTCCTCCCGGCCGTGGGGCTCCGGGAGGAAGGCGAGGCGGAGCCACAATATGAAATCCGAGTCCAGTGGTGTTAGGATCAGGAGTGAAGGCGGTCGGCAGCTGTGTTCACAACCTACTCCCTGGAAGAATTCATAGATTGCCCCGAATTTAGTTTGGTGATATTTCCCGAAATATCTGTTTATGCATCACTTCAATTTCACTTTCAAAGCTACACTGTTTTTTTTTCTAATAACATTAATTCGTTCCCTAATTAGGTCAGGTTCTTTAAATTTCAAATTGAGTCCAGTTTATTCGTTTACTGAATGGCGTATGTAACTCTTGCAGCGCTTCAACACAACCCGCTTGGTGTCAATGATTCTCTATAATGGGAGATTTGTATATCTGCATTTCTGGTTTATCCAGATTTGCCTTTTGCTATGACTATTTGATTTTAATGGCATCTTTTGTTTGCTCTGAGTCAGTCTTTGGTCCCATGTGCATGTCCTTATCTTTGAATTGTCACGCTATTTAACAGTCTGGAATTTCCATTTTGACCCATGTGAACAGAACGACCACGGACGGAAATAGACGTCGACGTGTTGGTTAATTTACGTCAACACCTAGAGCGGTTTCCGATTGTGAGGTCGGAGGTGCTAAGCGGAAACGTAGGTGTTGTCTCTATCCAGAGACCGAGCCGCTGACAGGCGGTAGTAGAGGGGAGAGGCAACACGCTACATAAACCATACAATGTAAATAGCGTGACAACACGTCTATGTAACTGTATTCCATTTTTTTTAAATCACAAGACAACCCCGTCATGCATGACTCCTTTATACCCCATCACAAACTCATTATTGGTTGGTTACTGTACTTTCGAAAATGTATACCTTACTGCTACTTCGGTGTAATTTGTGTACTGTTCCCAGCACACGGCAGGAACCTGTTTGTATTCATGATTGCCTTTTTTTTTTTTTCTTCTATTTTGACCCTTTGGCAAAAAATTGAATCATTTCTGTGGTTCACGCAACTAGTAACGTGTGGTGGCTGCATGTTAACCCGTGTGGATAACGCGACGGGTTCCGGACGGTGTATAGTGCCGTAGAGGCGCCGGCTGAACACCGCCGCAGCAGCAGCAGCTGCGAGCGTTGAGCTTCAGCGCATTGTCAGCAAGCGGTTAGCGCTGCTGACAATGCACATAGCGCCACATAGCTACCGCTGCCTGATGGTGTCCGCCTGCGCGACCATACACCTTGTCGGCTGGGCTTTCTTTTATATAAAGCGACCGTATTTCCGAGCTCGGGTGTGGAACGGATTGGCTTTTCGCTGAGCTTGGCTGGGTCTTCAGTAGGCTACACACCTCACCGCCTAACTTGGCCTGGGATTTGATATTAAGGATGTAATTATGGCTGAGAATTTGGTTTTAATCTATCCACTATATGTAAGAAAATATGTATTAGAACTTCACCGTTTACTTATTTGTTAATTAAATATTCGTTCCCCCGTTGCGCTTTATTCAAATATTTTTAGGATCATAACGCATAGCGACGCTTTTTATTAGAATGAACCGCAACAGTGCATCGACCTCCTGAAATGCACCCAATGCATAGCAACCTTATATTGCATGGCTAGGGATGTTGTTCAAACCCTTTCCATGCCTAACTCGCTGTCTACTGTTTATTTTTCATTAATTGGTCATGTGCAGGCTGCAACTTTAAAATAAGGATACCTCAAATATGGTCTAATTCGTTTATACAGAATCATTTCACATAATTAAACTAGCTACAATTACATTTGGATTATAATTGATGACTTTTGAAAAATTCATTGCAGATTGTCACACGTTTTTTTGTAGGGTTTTTGATAAACTCTGTTCAATTAGAAAAGAACACTAGCAATATGTAACTAAACGACAGTGATTGACTTGGCTATACCCTCCTATGCATGTACTTTGCAACATAAAGGACCCAATGAGGCCATTCAAGTGCACCCAGCTGAAACCGTTTGCCAATCAATTGAGTGTGGCTGCTCAGGCCTTATTGTTGCTGCCAAACCATGATGTGTAAATCTCCTTCAAGCATTACACCTCTACTATTCGAATACCACCCCCCCCCCCCCCCCCCCCCCCATTCTGAGGGTAATGACCACGGGCCAGGTATCCTCAAGTGGTTTGCATTTTCCCCAGCCCGGTGTGACTGTACACAAGTCATTCATCTGTATTTACATATGGCTCGACCGTACTGGGGTTTAGAGGAGTCTCCCGGCGATCGCCTTGTTGTTCGGCTGCCTGTCCAATAGGCACGTTTCAATAGGTGATGGGGCTTCGGATAAGCCGTGTCCAACAGTCATTGGATCGCAATGCCTCACATCGCTTGTTCACTCATGAACACAACAGCAAAAAAAAAAATCACCGGCCGCACATTCTTTAGGACCAGCATGCCGTTGCGTGCAGACTGGCTCTCAGTCACACACATGGCTCTCATTTAGCTCCTGGCTAGGTTGTGTGAGGGCAGCCTCCATAGGCATAGCGTGTGAGCGCTTCATTTTGTTTGGCGTGTTTGCGGTCAGCTCTGGCAGTTGATTCAAGACTTTGTATTTTTTTTTTATTTTTTATGACTCAGTCGGAGGCAGTGGCATGTGGGTGTAGGGGAATGAGAGAGGGGGGGAGGGGATTGATACTTTGCCTCATACCTCCAGTTTCATCTATCCCCAGTACTCCTGTGAATTCTCGCAAGGGCGAGCCTTGGTATACTAGGGGATGGAGGGGGAATGTAAACGACTGGCTATCACCTCCAGCTGGCCGCTAATGTGCGAACGGCCGGACCTTGAGGCACTACTGTCTCGCTGCGGTCATTATACTCTTCTCTGTCCTGTGTGCGAGTGGTCCTTATAAACAACCACGCTCCCCAACAAGTGGCTTGGAGACACCATGTTTGTAAGTCCTCACTGAAGTCGCACCGATCCAGCCAGCCAGGTAGCGTGCGTTGTGGTCTTCTTATCGAGGCTGATCTGGAGGCTTGGGTTGATTCTTGCGTATCTAGGTTCTCAGAGTGATTGCAGGGTTTGTTGGAATGCAGTTGGCAATTTAAACTTTTTCACGACCTGTTCCTACGACATTTTTCACTTTATCACACTACAGTTGACGCTTATCAGCGTGAGTCAAACAGTGAAAGTTAAATCGAAACGATTTAGTAGATTGACAAATGATTTATGTAATGTGCTTTGACGTTGTGCAAACAGAATGCGAGATCCACGTCATCCCTTCAATTCCGCAGAACTAGGCTAAGCCTCTCTGCCGTGCTTTGACATGCATGAACTCTCACGCGGAAAAAAAAACAATAGTACCTGAATGTGGTGACGCAAGCGTTTGGCTGGGTGTGGAAGTGTGGGGGGGGGGGAAGGGCTGGGGTAGAGTCGACCGGGTGCCCCAAAGACCAGGGCCAGATAAACCCCTTGCAGCAGTCCAGTGTTGTGAAACGACAGGCTGGTGCGGGGGAGGCTGAACTGACTATAGCCAGGTCGCCCCCCTCCCCCGCATGCCTAAGGTCGCATGGCTCTAGTCAGGTTAGGCCACTTCATAAACTCACACCGAAGCGGCACATTTAGAGCAACATGTTCCGGGACGTTAGTGATGCATAGTGGATTTGCTGCCGCTGTGTATTTCTAGATGACACATTTTATGGTTTTGAGTTGAATCACACCCGTATTTAGTTAAGTGTGGGTGTGCGTTCGTGATTGCAACAATAGCAAACAGCCGTTGAAAACATCCACCCCCTTCAGTCTTTAATTTGACCACCTTCACATGTGCCTCCCTGCCTCCAGGTAGACAGCCTGCCCCTTTAGTCATCAGAAAGTCTGGGCTTGCATGGTCAGTCATTTCTGCATTAGAGCCCTGTGGTATTATCCCAATTTTAGTGTGTGTGTGTGTGTGTGTGTGTGTGTGTGTGTGTGTGTGTGTGTGTGTGTGTGTGTGTGTGTGTGTGTGTGTGTGTGTGTGTGTGTGTGTGTGTGTGTGTGCGTCTGAAG
Source organism: Pollachius pollachius (assembly GCF_949987615.1). Classification (NCBI taxonomy): domain Eukaryota; kingdom Metazoa; phylum Chordata; class Actinopteri; order Gadiformes; family Gadidae; genus Pollachius; species Pollachius pollachius. The sequence goes on along the minus strand of NC_136934.1, from coordinate 49,805,925 downwards.
CCTCCGTCCTTAGCAATCGCAGTCGGGCGGCTCCAGAGAATGCATTGGAAATGCAGTCTTCCTCTAAACTAATTCCCTCTCCTGCTGTAGCCATGATAGTGTTTACTTTCCCGCAGAGTGAGCTTGTGGCTTGAGCTTCAAAGCCCCTGCTGGAATGTTTTTGCACCCCCCCCCCCCCCCATCCCCCACCCTTCCATTCCTCCACCCATGACCCCACCCCCACCAGCCCCCACCCTCCCTTCTCTGGTGCTGGGCTAGCTAGCTGGGAGCTTCTTAATGGTTGCTTTGTGTATGCAGTGCTGCTTCTGCTGTGGTTTAAGTACTGGAGGTGTGTGTGTGGGGGGGAGGGGGCTAGGCAGGAAGAAACAAGGAATAGCGGAAAGTAACTTCCCCACCACCCCCTCCCCATACTGCTTCTTAAAACCCTGCAGAAAACAACCTTCCAATGTTGTAGATTTTGAATACATTTTAATGATGCAAAAACCAACCTGCCACACACTTTGTTTGGTGACTCTTTGCTTTCCCTTGCCACAACCCAACAATTGTTTATTTCAGATTCAGACGCTCTTTCATAGGCATCAAATTGCATCATATTGTCATAGTTTTATAGTCTGTTATGAGAAGATATGCCCAACAAAATACCCACAAAGTTATAAAGCGTGCGAGTAATATATATTTCTTTACATGGTTTCCCTATCCTGTATCTTCTGCCGTATAGCCATAGTTGCCCAATATGATTTAAGTTTGATCCTAGTCCCTGGCTATAGTGGCCCAATATAACTTTAGTTTTTGGATGTCTTGCCTGTATGGAGTCTCCCTTGGTAATCAGGTTGTCCCGATGTGTGACCAGAGGGCTGACTGACGGTGATCTCCTGCTGTCTTTGTGTGTTGCAGATCAGGAAGCTGTGCAGGCTGTGGCTTAAGAAAGAAACATGGCTTCCCAGGGTAAGTGCATCACTCTCCGTGGACTCCAGGCCTCCCACTTTATCCCTCTGTGGGTCTGCCCGTGCACTCTCACTCAACCCCTCTGTTCTCCAGCCTGTCCGCGTGGACTAGCACTGCAGTGGTGCAGCAGAAATGGCTTCTTCTGTGGTTGTTGTAAGATTAATGCAGTCTCGGGCTACAAGACTGTGCCGTTTTCTATTGATCCCAGGTTTAGGCTTTGAGTGCACATAAAACATACTTTTACACGTCGAGAAAATCAATGGAGTATGATGAAAGACTTGTTTTTGTGATTAATTATTGAGACAAGGGTTTTGTCTATTAGAGACCCCAGAAGCTCGGTAGTGGATTTATGGTCTTCCAATGTACCGCATTTTGAAACGGGTGGCCCTCAACGGTTGGTCAGAAGAATGGCTTAAGACGAGGGTTTAAAGCTATGGATTCAAAGGGTTTACTCTGACAAGAATGCTCAGGTTACTGGGAATTTGCTTACAGCAATAGATTGATTGCCACGTTTGCATACATCAAGTGATGGGCAAAGCCAGAGCCCCTTGACCGTGCTGCTTGTTGCCGTTTGATTGCGGGGCTGATAACGGCGTTTGATTGCGGGGCCGATAACGGCGTTTGATTGAGGGGCCGATAACGGCGTTTGATTGCGGGGCCGATAACGGCGTTTGATTGCGAGGGCCGATAACGGCGTTTGATTACGGGGGCCGATAACGGCGTTTGATTACGGGGCCGATAACGGCGTTTGATTGCGAGGGCCGATAACGGCGTTTGATTGCGAGGGTCGATAACGGCGTTTGATTGCGGGGCCGATAACGGCGTTCGACTGCGGTTGCTTGACTCGGCTTGTGTTCCTCAGCTGATCTGATGGAGCTGGACATGGCCATGGAGCCCGACCGCAAGGCGGCAGTCAGCCACTGGCAGCAGCAGTCCTACCTGGACTCAGGCATTCACTCTGGGGCCACCACCACGGCCCCCTCCCTCAGCGGAAAGGGGAACCCCGAGGAGGAGGACGTGGACAACCAGGTCCTCTACGACTGGGAGCAGGGCTTCAACCAAAACTTCGCCCAGGACCAGGTCCAAGGTGAGCGAGCGAGCGCGCTGCTGCAGGTCAACCGAATTCGAAATATGTTTCTGCATGAACACCAGAATAACCTTTTGAGTGGTCCTGACGGCGAGATCAATATTGCACCAAGCATCGCTCATTGCCCTTCACGCATACCAACCACAAAGGACTCACCGCTGTACCCGACACCGTCCGTCCCTCCTCTCCAGACCTGGACGGACAGTACGCCATGACGCGCGCCCAGAGGGTGCGGGCGGCCATGTTCCCCGAGACCCTGGAGGAGGGCATGCAGATCCCCACCACCCAGTACGACGGCGCCCACCCCACCAACGTCCAGAGGCTGGCGGAGCCCTCGCAGATGCTGAAGCACGCCGTGGTCAACCTGATCAACTACCAGGACGACGCCGAGCTGGCCACCCGCGCCATCCCCGAGCTCACCAAGCTGCTCAACGACGAGGACCAGGTACGTGCCGGCGGTAGGGTGGGCCGCGGAGACGGAGACCCCAGTGGTGTCCAGGGCTGAGCGGTTCATCGCATTCAAACCGACTGAAGGATGTGTTTGTATTTTCGGTGGGGATTTAGATTCATATTGTTCTTCTGCTATTCAATAACCATAGTTAAGATGTTATATCAATTCATTCATTTTTTTTCAACGCATAGGCCTGGGCTAAAGGAAAGAGAAGATTATGTTATATATATGTATGGAAGCTGGTTTATGGTACCGTCCTGCAGGGGCTAGTTGCGTTTCTGTTCATTAAAAGCATCTGATCGGATCTGTGGAACCCGAATTGCAATGTTAAACTAATCCGTTGAACCACACAATGGATAAAATCACACAGAAAATCATAATTGTTTGACAATTATCCCACAAAAACAATCGTGATTCCTTCCTCTATTCGGCATGTACTCTGATCATGATACGGTTGTTTCCTTTATAAATGTTCGCGGACTTCCGCTCAGTGACGTTGACCCTGGTCTCTCCCCTGGTCTCCCCTGACCCTGGTCTCTCTCCAGGTCGTGGTGAACAAAGCGGCCGTGATGGTCCACCAGCTCTCCAAGAAAGAGGCGTCGCGCCATGCCATCATGCGCTCGCCCCAGATGGTGTCGGCCATCGTGCGGACCATGCAGAACACCAACGACGTGGAGACGGCCCGCTGCACCGCTGGCACGCTCCACAACCTGTCCCACCACAGAGAGGGCCTGTTGGCCATCTTCAAGTCTGGGGGCATACCCGCGCTCGTCAAGATGCTGGGGTAAGGGGCCCGAATGGTCGTGACGCGAATTAACAAAATATATTTGTTGTTGTGGTTGTGATGCGGGTTTGTGGGTCATTTCGGTGCAAGACATTGTGGTATTCGATAAAGAAGCTTGATAATGCCCGCTTTCTGCAATACCCATCATGCACTACACCAACAAATAACTCGCCACTGTTTACAGGCAGGAATATAAATGGGAACCTTGTCTTTGTTCCAGTAGGAGTGAGGCCTTCTGGCAGAATATTTTGAGTTACCTGCTGTGACTTGCAACTAGGACTATAATCACGCCACATGTTGTTTTCTATTGACTAGTTTTCTACTTTTAGGGACTGTTCCCTTTATCGCTGATCTAAACTCTCTAACAGTTTTCCACAAATGTTATAACTTAAATGATGGCTTCAACTTGTCGACTTTCTGAAGAACAGCCTGATGTATATCCAGGCTATGAAATGGGCAACTTGCACAGAATCAGCCATATTACGTTAGGGAGAAGGATTGAATCAAGATTCATGACTATGCTATTGATCCACAACTCCCTGAGTTCCAGACGGCTCTTTGTAGGAAGCGTTGCACAATTACAATTAAGGCATTTACGCTTTTATCCAAAGCGACCTACGTCGGTTAATACACACATTGACACACCGACGGCAGAGTCAGGAGCAGTCAGGGTTAAGTGTCTCGCTCGGGGACACATCAACACTCAGCTAGGAGGAGCTGGGATCGAACCAGCAACCTTTCGGTCACAACACAACTGATCTACCTCCTGAGCTGAGCACAACAAGGTGACGAACCCGTGCGTGTTTGGTCCTCCAGCTCCCCAGTGGACTCGGTGCTGTTCTACGCCATCACAACCCTCCACAACCTGCTCCTGCACCAGGAGGGGGCCAAGATGGCCGTCCGCTTGGCCGGCGGGCTCCAGAAAATGGTGGCCCTCCTCAACAAGACCAACGTCAAATTCCTGGCCATCACCACCGACTGTCTCCAGATCCTGGCCTACGGGAACCAGGAGAGCAAGGTTCGGCCCTCAGGGGGGAGGGATGGTGGGGTTTAGCGGAGGAGGTAGCAGCATATGCTCTCATTTCAAACTTTATTATTTATTTATTAAACTTTATAACTTTATTTACACTCGTAAGGCACCGAGGTTTCCCCTCATTTATAACGACGACGCGTTTACAGCAAGGGAAATGCACGAAACGACAGCAATGGCAAATAACCGTGGGCAAAATAAATATAAATAAAACAAAAAAAAACTTGCAATTTGATCAGCTGAGATTATTAATAATTAGGTTGGACTGGCTACTCACACAACCACTCTCTCTGCCCTCCCTCCCAGTTGATAATCCTGGCCAGTGGTGGCCCCCAGGCTCTGGTGAACATCATGAGGACCTACACCTACGAGAAGCTGCTGTGGACCACAAGCCGAGTGCTTAAAGTGCTGTCTGTCTGCTCCAGCAATAAGCCCGCCATCGTAGAGGCCGGTACGTTTGGCGGACATTTAGCTGACTGTTTTTGATGTAGCTCGAAACAGGGTACGGCTTTCTACTTCAAAGTGGACGGCGTATATATATATATATATATATATATATATATATATATATATATATATATATATATATATATATTGTGCTCTTCAAAAAAACCACAGATTTATCAAAGGGATTTCTTGATCTTTGAATGCGTGTTTTTTTTTTTCGTAGGAATGCATTGCGTTCAGCCGATAACGCAAAGAGAATCTGATTGGAAGAAAGTATTTCTGAATACCTCTGCTCATGTCTACTGCTGTTCTGACTCTTCAGGCGGAATGCAGGCCCTGGGTCTCCACCTGACAGACCCCAGCCAGAGACTGGTGCAGAACTGCCTCTGGACCCTCAGGAACCTGTCAGACGCTGCCACCAAACAGGTAAAATAACCCTTTCTCAAAACGAATCCCTTATTTTTGTCCCAGCGAGACACAGCATCTCTGTAATTAAACTGACAAAATGCTTGAATAGATGAGTCGTTATTGCCAAAACTACAATTTTCACAATGCACCAGTCTCTTAATCCCTGAGCTCCACGTCTGTGTCTCTGTGACAAGGAATCCTAAAAATAAACCTCAGGTCTATCTGTGAACCTGACGTGCACCGGCTGACGTCCTTGTCAGCCAGTGCACGTCCAAACTGTGCGCCCGTCGTGCTGATCTCCCCCCCCCCGTCTTTCTCAGGAGGGTATGGAGGGCCTCCTGGGGACCCTAGTCCAGTTGCTAGGCAGCGACGACATCAACGTGGTGACCTGCGCCGCCGGCATCCTGTCCAACCTCACGTGCAACAACTACAAGAACAAGATGATGGTCTGCCAGGTACGGCCACAGGCTCGCCGCCCGGACACGGCGAGGAAGAACGGGAGTCTGAATGTTGATTCTTTGCCGTTTTTAAAGGGCTCCTATTATACCACCAGGTGTGACTGTGATAAGCCAGTACAAGCCGCAAGAAAAATCTTCGCTTCCCTGTGCCTTGGGAACAAGTGGGCGTGTCCACCCAGATGTATGATGGATTAGATCGGTCTGCCAGCCTACCCAGAGGACTGGAGCAGATGTTGCTTATCCATCCATCATACATCCAGGGGGACGCGCCCACTTGTGATGTCACTAAGTCACAGGAAAGGGCCCTTTATAATATCGTCGGGACTGTAGAAAAGCAGAGAAAAGTGAACAAAGAAGTTTGAATCGAATCGGACTTGCCTTAACGAAGCCCCCCCCCCCCCCCAACTGTCTTTGTCGGTTAAGGTGGGCGGGATCGAGGCACTGGTGCGCACGGTTCTCCGCGCCGGCGACCGGGAAGACATCACGGAGCCCGCCATCTGCGCCCTGCGTCACCTGACCTCCCGGCACCAGGACGCCGAGATGGCCCAGAACGCCGTCCGGCTGCACTACGGCCTGCCCGTGGTGGTGAAGCTCTTGCACCCGCCCTCACACTGGCCCCTCATCAAGGTAGGCCGGGGTGCCGGGTAGGGCCGGGCGATTAATCGGATCTTGATCGCGATTTCGATTTTAGCGTCAAACGACCACAGAATCAACATAATCGAGTTTCTTGATTTTTCTTTTTTTTCTTTTCTTTTTTTTTAAAATTTTTATAGAAAAGGCAGAACAGCGGGATACATATATGTATATCGTTTTAGATTGGAACATTTTGCTCAACATTAATTTCTCAGTTACAAAAAAGGTTTTCGGAGAGACATGCTGAATAAATACAACATGTTTTCAAACATAATCGTTTGAATAATCGTGATTTCAATATTGGCCAAAATAATCGTGATTATGATTTTTCCCATAATTGAGCAGGCCTACCCCGGGGATACACGCAGCTACCGTTAACCATCGCGGACACAGAGATACCGTTAACCATCGTGAACAGAGATACCGTTAACCATCGTGAACAGAGAGATACCGTTTACCATCGTGAACACAGAGATACCGTTAACCATCGTGAACAGAGATACCGTCAACCATCGTGAACAGAGATACCGTTAACCATCGTGAACAGAGATACCGTTAACCATCGTGAACAGAGATACCGTTAACCATCGTGAACAGAGATACCGTTAACCATCGTGGACACAGAGATACCGTTAACCATCGTGGACAGAGATACCGTGAACCATCGTGAACAGAGATACCGTTAACCTCCCCCTATCCGTTTCTTTCCGGGCTGGGATCAATGACGTCTTACCTTTTTAGGAAATGGGTGGTTTGGCCCTGCCTCTTATCTGGAAGTCTGCATCTTGACGCTAGTTTAAATGAGTATTGGTTCCAACTGAAATTAAATAAACGGATTGTGTGTATTAGAATTATCTGCTGCAAAACCATTTCACAGCTTAATTCACGCCACTACCTGGAAAGCAATTATCCTATCTTATCTGGAATTGGTTCCCATACTCTGGGACGGCTGCCTGCAGTAATCTGCTCTTTCAGGCCTCATTGTTCAGCCCCTGGCTGGATCAGATTTGCATACAGTGTCTATTCTGTTGGCTTGTCACACCTCATCACGCACGAGTTTAATAATAGTGGATTATTTTGGCATTATAGCGTCGATGGGTGACGGGTTTTCCGTTGGAAGTACAAATGGGGCGTTGGGGGGTCACCTCCTTGAGGATGGTGTACAAACTGGAGGTTCTGTATGCGTTAGCTTGGTCAATTGTACCGCGGATGTTGTTGACCTGCCATACATAACCGGACTGTCGGCCAAGCCGCCCAATTAAAACGCCGAGCTGTGCTTTGCATTGCAAAGTGGGAGCCTCCTCGAGCGCTCTAGCTCAGTTGTGTTTGCAAGTGGCTTGCAAACCAATAGCCGGTGTTCTGCTTAAATCTAATTCCACACAGAGACCAAATGAGAATGAGATGCACTGGCCTGCTTTCCATTCAGCCGACATGAAAATACTGCTACTATATTATCGGGTGGCGATCAATGATGTATTGAGTAGAGCTGGGTAGAAAAAACGATTTAATCGATTTAGGATTGATGTCATTTTAATTTTGCAATATTGATTTATAGGGCATGAGATCGATATATATATATATATATATATATTTTTTTTTGTTTTGTTACCATTATTATTTTTGCACTTTAATAAACAATGCATTTTGCAGTGATGGAATGTTGTAGTTAAAGTACACTTTCACTTACAATTCCTTTCTAATTTCAAAATAGCACTTTTGAGACAGAGAGACAAAACGCTCAAGTTTAAACCGTCCAATTTACAAGTGTGCACTTAAAACCTGTTTTAAGATGAGGAGAAAAAATAAAGTACATTTGTTTTTTTGTAACACAGTTGAACCATTTCCATTATTTGAGAGCAGATCGAATCGCGACCAATCGATTCAGAACCTTATGAATCGAAATCGAATCAGGGAATTGGCCACGATTCCCAGCCCTAGTATTGAGTGTATCTTACTGGTTTGGTTTTTGACGTGTGTGTGTGTGTGTGTGTGTGTGTGTCTTCTCCCCAGGCCACGGTGGGGCTGATCCGGAACCTGGCGCTGTGCCCCGCCAACCACGCCCCCCTGAGGGAGCAGGGCGCCATCCCCCGGCTGGTCCAGCTCCTGGTGAGAGCCCACCAGGACACTCAGAGACGCACCAGTATGGGCGGCACGCAGCAACAGTTTGTGGTGAGCACCCCCCCAGCGCACATTGGACTCCTCCGCGCGTCGCAGTGGGGCCGCTCCGTCACGGGAAAGATCACCGTCGCCGCTATTTCGGTCAATGTTGAAATCACGCTTATTCAAACGATTGCTTTTGGGTTTGACAACGCGTTGTGTGTATGTTCAGCGTGTCCCGCCACGAAAAAAACCCCGCTGTAACTGAGAACATTGAAATTTCGCCTTAAAAAAACACACAAAATGGTCCAAAAATAAAAGTTCCAATCTCAAATAATATACAGATATGTATCCAGCTGTTCTGCCCTTTCTATAAAACATAGAAAAAGAAGAAAAATCGAAAAACATGATTACATTAATTTTGTGAATGTTTGACCCAAAAATCGAAATCGCGATCAAAATAACTGCAGACATGGAGACATGGCGCCGCGGTGTATACGTGACGATGGGCTTTGTGGCGATTACCGAGAGGGCATCACGGCCATGTCGCATGAGGCGTCGGTTCCTCCTGGTTCATAGAGATGGGAAGGTTTAGACTTAAGGCTGTACAGGAGCTAGGCAAGGCAACTTTATTTCTATAGCACTTTCATACATGAGGCAGACTCAAGTGCTCGAGTGTGTCCCGTGTATTCGGACAAACTAATGGTTGTGTCTGCGTTATTTGTCTGCTAACGCAGCAATTTGTGCACTGCCAGGCAGGTAAACGGCCTAGTTCTATGCTCATGACGGTACGATGGCTGTAGAACTATATAACTATTATTATTATTATTGGAAGAGTCCGGACAGAATTTTGCCTTTTCCCTTTGCTATCGCGCGTCGTCATCGAAACAGACTACCAGTATTCCCGCACCGCGTCTTCCCTACCGCAGTCTCGTGGTAAGGTATGTGGAGCGGCCTCTGGATGCTGCGGTGCTGAACCAGTCCTGTGTGTCCCCAGGAGGGAGTGCGTATGGAGGAGATTGTGGAGGGATGCACGGGAGCGCTCCACATCCTCGCCAGGGACGTCCACAACAGAATAGTCATCAGAGGACTCAACACCATTCCACTCTTCGTACAGGTAAGAGGGGGGGCGTCACATGGCATCGCGGGTTTGAATGCGCTCTTGATTAGGATTATTGTGTTGATGTTGAATGGAAAGCGCATGACCAACGCATACCCCCCTTCAGTTGGACTTGATATACAGGTACAGCAAAACCCTCGCCTCTGCCGTTTGTATTGAAAGCAAATGAGTAGACTTGTGGTGTTGAAGCAAATTAAAATTTCCAAAAGCCATTTGAAAAAGAAAATGTTTGGCAGAATCCTAAGGACCAAAAATGGTTATGCAAAAAGAAAAAAAAAGATCTATATATTTTTTGGAAGCAACTATCCAGTCCTATAGCGAGGTAAACTGCGGCGTCCGGTGCCCTGACCCTCCTCCCCCTGGTCTCCCCAGCTGCTGTACTCGCCCATCGAGAACATCCAGCGCGTGGCAGCCGGCGTGCTGTGTGAGCTGGCCCAGGACAAGGAGGCGGCCGAGGCCATCGAGGCGGAGGGCGCCACCGCCCCGCTGACGGAGCTGCTGCACAGCCGCAACGAGGGCGTCGGTGAGCGCCGCGCCGTCCACCACCTGAGGGGAGGGGGAGTTTACCGCCGGGGAGCGGCCCGTCTTCAAAAGAGCCGGGCAGACGCGTGGGCGTCCGGTCCCACGGGACGCCAGCTCTCGATTACAGGGCGACGGGCGTGTTTATTGTTTAGAGGACGTGTCGGATTTCCTCCCCTGTAAATCTGCTGCTCTGGCCGGCTTAAAGGGTTATTCCGGTGTAAAATGGATTTGGGATATGTTTTGTATGATAACGAGTTGAAACGTTCGCTTTGGAGCACAAAATCCGCATATAGACGCTTTCTTCAGTTGGCTGTTTTTAGCCGATTCTATCAAAACGCTATAAACTTGGAACGATGGGGGCACTGGTTATGGTAAAAACTAAATCGCTATTTTAAACCACTTAAAAGGCTAAAAGTAGCCCGACACGTCTTTGGTAGTATAACAAGGGTCTTGACATATAAAACGAGGCATTGAGAACTTTGTAAGTGTACAGATTGTTTATTAAAAAGGACATTTTATACACACAATACCATCAGTAGATCACCCGTCGACGCCATTTTGTTTTTAAGACTCGATGGGTAGATTGACGAGCACAGAGATTGTGACATCCGTCAGCAACACGCAAGCTCACCAATCTACTTCATACAAAACATATCCCAAATCCATTTTACACCGGAATTACCCTTTAAGCTAGCGCCTGTTTTTAAAACGGTAACGGGCTGTTCATCGTGATTGTGACGCTATCGTAGTGTGTATCTCGTCAGCGCTCCCAAATCGTTAGTAGTCCCTTCCGTCGTACATGGCGGTCCTTCCATCCACCCCCTGACAGGAGTCTCCATGACGATGCTAACCCACTGATCCCCGTGTTTCTCTCCAGCCACCTACGCTGCAGCCGTGCTGTTCCGCATGTCCGAGGACAAGCCCCAGGACTACAAGAAGAGGCTCTCCGTGGAGCTCACCAGCTCCCTCTTCAGAACAGAACCCATGGCCTGGAACGAGGTATGGGCCCCGCCCCCAACGCGCTGCGTCACCCAATCAGAACGCTCGCAACACGCCCAGCTCGGCTGGGAGTGTCGGTCATCTTGCTCACCTCGGCTTATTGGGAGCCTTCAGAGTTTAATAAAATTGTATTGCACTAAAAAGCTGTTTACGCAGTAGTTGCAGCCTGGCTGGGTACAATTAAGGCCGTCCAAAATGGTATACCGGTGCAACGTTTATGGGTTTATCGTGTTTACTTCATTGTGACTATTAAACATCCTGCAGTACACGGCTACTTTTATCCTCCACCAATTAGTTAGATTAGTGCACCCGTGGTACTTCTCCACAACGATAACTTTTGGCGTTAATTGCCTTGGCTTTCCAAAGAACACGGTTATCGGCTCCGCTCTAACCTCTCCCCTCTCTCCCCCCTCCTCCTCCGGCTGAAGACCGGGGATCTGGGCCTGGACATCGGAGCCCAGGGTGAGCCTCTGGGATACAGACAAGAAGGTGAGTCCAGTCACGTCCGCCTCGCTTGAGTGATCGCCTCCCTCCGATGGCTTAACCACCGCCCCCCCTGGAGGGGGGCTATCCATCGCTCTCTCTCTCCGTCACGCCCTGCAGAACCGGGCCGTAAACCGCCCCCACCGTACCGTGCTGCCGCGAGGCGGAGAGACGGGGTTGCCGTGTGTTGTTGTTTTGCTGTGTAGCTTTGATCATACTACCATGTGGCAGCTTTGTGTTACCCTGCTTCTAACAGAGTGCTCTGCTTCCCCTCGCCTCCCCCCCCCCTACACACCCCAATCCTCCTCCATCATCCATCCATCCTCCCCAATCCTCCTCCATCATCCATCCATCCACCCCAATCCTCCTCCGTCATCCATCCATCCACCCCAATCCTCCATCATCCATCCATCCACCCCAATCCTCCTCCATCATCCATCCGTCCACCCCAATCCTCCATCATCCATCCGTCCACCCCAATCCTCCTCCATCATTCATCCATCCACCCCAATCCTCCTCCATCATTCATCCATCCTCCCCAATCCTCCTCCATCATCCATCCGTCCACCCCAATCCTCCATCATCCATCCATCCACCCCAATCCTCCTCCATCATTCATCCATCCACCCCAATCCTCCTCCATCATTCATCCATCCACCCCCACTCCTCCTCCATCATCCATCCATCCACCCCAATACTCCATCATCCATCCATCCACCCCAATCCTCCTCCATCATCCATCCATCCACCCCAATCCTCCATCATCCATCCATCCTCCCCAATCCTCCTCCATCATCCATCCATCCAACCCAATCCTCCATCATTCATCCATCCACCCCAATCCTCCTCCATCATCCATCCATCCACCCCAATCCTCCTCCATCCATCCATCCACCCCCACTCCTCCATCATCCATCCATCCACCCCAATCCTCCTCCATCATCCATCCATTCACCCCCACTCCTCCTCCATCATCCATCCACCATGCGCCCCCCCATCCCAGACCCCAGCTACCGCTCCTTCCACACGGGGGGGTACGCCGGCGACACGATGGGCCTGGAGCCCATGATGGAGCACGAGCTGGCCGGGGGGCACCACCCGGGCCAGGACTACGCCCCGGTGGAGGGTCTGCCCGACCTGGGCCACGCCCAGGACCTGATGGACGGCCTGCCCCCTGGTGACTCCAACCAGCTGGCCTGGTTCGACACGGACCTGTAGACGGTACGCCACGCGGACCACCATCACAACACTTTCTACTAGGTGAGACCCCACCCCCCGCGGGGGGGGGGGGGGGAGGCCTGCTTGGGTGGATACTAACCGGACTGGAGTGGTGTGCTGTGGTTTTACTCTCGACCTGGCGAGGGGTTCTACCTGGCGTTCTGTGATGGACGGGTTCCTTTTTTTAAATCACTTGCCCAAGAGAAGCAGCCAAGGTGGATGGCTACCAAAGGATGGTTTTATCCACGGATAGTGGGCCGTTTTGCAGACCGTCAATCACATTAATGAGCCAATTTGTCTTTTCAAATCGCCCAGACGGCACAATGCCAGGAAGTAGAATACCCTCCCTTCAACTGTCGTACTGTCATCTATGCATGCGTGTCTGTGTGTGCGGGATATTTGACTAAAGCATGCCTTGTGTTTTCCTCCCAGCTGTATCATGTGATCTGGATGAACCTGCATTGTAATTTGCCCATACGGAGGAGGCGGGGTTTCAGAAAGTGCCTGAAGATGACTGGACTCGAAGACGAGACATGGAGTCGCCCAGCCGCGACTCAACGGGGACAAACTAGATGTGAAGTGCGGTTCTGGTTCCTCAGCCCAAGCGGTGGGCTCACTGAAAATCCTGACATGACTAAGAGATGGAGCTCAATTTTGAAAAGAACCCTTTTATGTATTTTTTTCTTTTTTCTTTTTACTCTGTTGACCATTTTATTCTGATTTTCCTTTTTAGTTTTTTTTTTTGTCTGTAATGGTACTGATTCGAGCTTGCTTTAAGATCATTTCTTATTATAATCCTCTTTGTTTTTTTGCAGTACTTTGTATCTTAAATCTGGTAGTGTTGAGTTTTTCTAGTGCTGATGCTCAATCCAAGTAAAAAGGTTTTCGTTCTTTCCGTTCACGTTTTTAAATGGCGTCCACTAACACTAAGGAAATTAATCAGTTGAATTGTATTCAGAAGACAAAGTGTAACATTGTGTAGCTTTTGTATAAAAACAAAAAAATAATCATGAATTGGAAGTCATGGTCCAAATATCAAGCTATTTTTTTCTTGCTTTAATGGTGGGCACCAGGATGTCTTCTCTGTTCCAAAGGGAGTGTAGCTGACCTAGGTTGATGGGTGTGGCCGTTTTATGGATCAAGGGGGGGGGGGGGGTTGGGGAGGAGGGATTTTATTGGTCTGCTGTTACTAAGGAGACGGATGATGGGAGGAGCTGGTTGCTGTAGCCTGCTGTGTTCCGTAACAATAAAATGGACTGTCATTTCAACCCTAAGGCCTGTGTGTGTTGTATTTCATCCACGTGGCTCAGGTCATGCACGAGCACCCACTCCCAACAGGGGCATAGGTAGGGGTCCTCTATTCATGGCACATGCTTGGACCAGAGGGTGATACCTGTTTCATGGGTATGGTGTATCATATCCAAGTAAGCCTATTAATAATGGCTTATTACTCAAACGATAACATTCGGTTTTTCCCTGTCCGGTTATGCATAAATCATGTGTTAGACAAGTTCTACCATGAATGAATGAACCGGCAATCATCCCTGGAGAAGGCTGGCTAACCAAAGTGCTAGAGGCTAGCTATTGACCGGGTTTCTAGGAGACGATGCAACAAAACATCACTTAAGAGGACCCTGTTTGTCTGCTGCAAATCATTTGCGATCCATTCAAATTAACATAATACTCAAGCAGATGTATTTGGAGGTTTTTGAAAAGAAAAAAACATTGGAAGGTATCATTTGGAACGGCACCTGACGTGCCTACACTTGTACTGGCATAAAGAGGAGAAAAGCAGGGTTTGGTTTGGTGTTAAGTCCCCGTGAAAAACAATTTTTTACAGTTTGTCCTGCAGCGAGCACAATATATTCCTCTTCAGATAAATAGCTTCACTGGGTGAGGCCGGGTCAGTGACATCAGAAGCGGTGATCCAGGTTTTCTGTGCCTAGGGACGTCGATCAGGCTAAAAACTATTATTTAAATGAGATCCACAACATTGACAGGAAAAAAACTGGGCCAACCAGCAGCCAATCCTAACTGGAATAATCAGGAGGAAATGAAGTTATATGAATACAAAGTACGCATTTTCCAGCGAAGCCAAAGTTGCAGAACTTCACGCTCTGTTTGACAGTTGGACTGAGATGGTTGCAGTCGACGCTGGAGAGGCCAGTCTTTGCCCTTGTATCACAATCCTGTCTTCTTACTCGTCAGGGGGGGTCAAAAGGCTTCTTGCGTGTCAGTATCGATGTAATCTCATCTGGCAACAAGCCTGTTTATAAATTCACTCCCAAACACGCAGTGGCAGAGTGAGTGAGCTTGTGATGCATTATGTTTCCGTATTTGCTAAGGCTAATCTCGATGCAAGCCGTGTGGTTAGGTCATGTGGAAGGTTATGGCGAATCAATAGTCACCCTTGGACAGTGGTGATACCTAACTAGAAACTATAGCAGCTACGGTTCATTGTTTGAATTAGTTATCTTATATTCTGCCCAGAAAGCCAATCTGATCACACAGGGTCTCTTGCTGTGTTAATATGAAGCTCCAGTGTCAAAATAAATCATATCAAATGAGCTTCATGCCTGCTGTGAGGTGCTGGCTGCAGTGACCTCGTTGTCCAACAACTTGAGGATCGCTGTGCCAAGTGTGCGGTATAGCACCTCATAGTATGGCAAAGAAGATGCCATGTGACAAGAAGGTTGAACCAGAGAAACATGTGCTCCCTTAAGGTTAGAACGAATCCACAGCAATGCCTTTTCTTAAACCTTTTTTTTCTTAGGTCATGGTCTCGTCAATTCTTGAACAGATTCTTGCGTTTTCATTGGTTATCGCTTTCTAATGGGAACTCCCCTTTCCAGCATGGCACCCTCATCCCGGCAGTCTTCCCATGTCCACATGTTGACCAAGGATGCTGTTGCTGACACGTGATGCACCAGTGCCAGAGTAGCGCTCAAAGCTGCCTGCATCCGGGGCTTGCCGATAGGAATTTCGATCCCTGCTCCGGGTTGCTACAGAGTTTCCTCATGTTGCTCACCCATCTAAGGGGGCGTTTTTTCATCATCATCATCATCATCAGCTCCATCATTATCCTTCTCCTCCCCCAAAGCCTGATCAAGGGTGTAAGCCTGTGATGAAGATGACTTCAGATTGGGCAGCTCTTAGTTTGGCGTCAAGAGAACATGATGAAGATGGATGTAGAGAACTGGGTGCAATGAGTTTATAAGCGTAACTGTTGTGTTCTGCAGCAGTATGGTATTTATAGTGACAGTAAACAATATATTCAATTCAAAACCCACAGAAACCCACGTTTCTTAACCCCAAACACCACCGCTGAACTTTCAAGTCTTTGTTGAGCGACTGCATCACAATTAATGCAACTTAATAAATCTTTATTCGTCGAACTATTTCTCAACAAATACATGGCAGACATTAACAAACCACAAAGTATACTATATGACGTAATATGTAAAATATCAGCTTATAAACAGCCTCTCACCAACAGCAAAGACATTTATCGCTCACAGATCAGACTGGCTTTTGCATCGCATTCAGAACATCAAGGTTCTTTAGAGTTGTCAGGGTTCTGTGAAAAAGGCACCCTTTGTCTCAAAGAAACATCAACAGTATAATAGCAGGTACAATAGGTAAGGCATTTCAAAAAAATAAGTACTTATAGTGGCTAAATGCATGTCATTTTGGGAAAGCATCCAGTAGGTTTAAATCTGCTCTGATTATAGAGAGTAAAGAGCAAAGTACTCTTGAAGGATTTAAGAGAACCAACTGTCAAAGGCGCTATTCTGTTGCATAGTTCCACAATCTCAGCAGTGGCTCAGGGGATGTTCTATAGGGCGTGGATCTCCTGGAGGATCTCAGCTGCTTGTACTGCCACCCCTTCATTACGAGACCTAGAAAACACCAAACAGGGAGGACTTTAGATGTAGAACAAGTGGAGTAATGGAACCGAGAGGTATCTCTGATGGGTTGGTTTGTTTAATCAAAGTCTCGAAACCTGCAGAGACACAGGCACGGTGATACCTTCTGGTAATTTGCGTAAAGGGAAGATAATGTGGCGTGATTATGGTCGGAGCTGAGATATGTCACGGTGGATTGCGGGAAGGGAGCTGCATGTCTGCATGTACGGCAGAGTGAGCTCATTTGAATTCAGATTGCGGAGCTTCTGATTTAGCTTCAGGAAGAAATGTGAGAACATTCAGCGCACTTTGCTTGTCAGCGTTCTCCGTTGAGTCTACAGGGTCCTCGTGTGACACTTTTTAATGCATTGGTTATGAAAAGTGTGGCATTACCTGAACGAGACATGTATCAGAGGCCATGCCACTCCATACAGAGCTACTGATGAATACTTTAACAACGTCATCCATCCGGGTTAATATGAAACTACAGGCCAATCAAAATGTTTTGTGATGGTGATTAGCGTGTGCAAGGGTGTGAGCTTTGGAGGGGACGGTGTGAGCGAAATGAGTGGTTCTGGGTTAGGGTTTGTTTTTTGAGTTAGGATTTTGTTTCGGGGTTAAGGGTTGGTTTGAAGATTAGGGTTGAGTTTTAGGGCAAGGTTTAAAGTTTTGCCTTAGGACTTGGTTTCAGGGTTTGGGGTTGGTTTTAGGGTAAGGTTTAAGTTTAAAGTTATGCTTTAGGATTTGGTTTCGGGGTTTGGGGTTGGGTTTTGTATCAGGGGGGTGTTTTAAGGTTAGGGTTGAGTTTTAGCGTTATGCTGTAGGATTTGGTTTCGAAGGGATGGTTTTAAGGTTAGGGTTAAAATTTAGAGTTAGGGTTAAGTTTAAAGTTATGCTTTAAGATTTGGTTCCGGGGTTTTGGGTAGGCTTTAGGTCAGGGTTGAGTTTAATGGTTAGGGTTAAGTTTAAAGTTATGCTTTAGGATTTGGTTTTCGGAGTTATGGGTTGGTTTTCGGGTGAGGGTTTAGTTTAGGAAATAGGGCATAGCATTCATATTTGGCATAGCTTGTTGAATAGGAGAACACTAAGTGTGAGTGAGTGCTGAAAGGAGCTAACCTGGAGAAAAAGTCAATTTCATGGTGTCTCAATACCTTTCTTTGTAGATGAAAGGCGTTGTCACACCTAAAGACCAAGATCGCTGTAGCTGCCAGAGTGCTAGCGAGAGTACACCGAGCAAGGCCTTCCTTATAAAGCCTCTCCTGCCATTTCTGTATGAGCTACAACCTCACAGAATAGTCCCCGCGCGTGTGTGTGTCTGTATGTGTCAGTGTGTGTGTGTGTGTATGCATGTGTGTGTGTGTGTGTCAGTGTGTGTGTGTCGGTGTGTGTGTGTCTGTGTATGCGTGTGTGTGTTTGTGTGTGTGTGTGTCAGTATGTGTGTGTGTTTTTGTGTGTGTGTGTGTGTGTGTGTGTGAGGACCCAACTCCTAAAGAAAGAAAGTTGGGACAAGCAGAGAATGTGAGGGGGAGATTAAAGGCACCCTGATGTGTCTGTCCTGGAGGGGGCTGTGGCTTTGCAGAGGCTGGAAGAGGGGGGGCCGTGCCCCCCGAGGGGCTCCGGGTGCTGGGCTGAAGCCGGGTGGGCTTGGGGGCATCAGGACACAGGAGAACCAGGCCCGGCGCCGTGGCCCCGTGTCCCCGATACCGTCCAGGCTGTCCTTAGTCTAGGGGATCCCCTCCCCAGGATCGATTCTGTCCATCGCATGCACTGGTTTAAAAAAATCGATCAACCTTTACATTCGAGAAAAAAGTGAGCCATTAAAGGACATTGAATGAAGTGATCGTCTTTTTAAAAAAAGAATATTTAAAAAAATACGTGCGCATATTTAAATTTACAGCACTACAGAATTGTATGTAATAGGCCTCATAGCCACCGCTGTGATACTCCACCAACACACTAAACTAATCAAAGTCTACCTAATGAGGCATGGTGTTAATCAGAGGTGTTGATACCTGAACTGAAAAACCATTAAAAGTTTGGCAATTCAAGTATAAAGTGGAACTTGAAATAAATGTCACCTTTAGCGAAGATAGGCAGTGCTGTGATT
>NC_136934.1:49777231-49784731 GCF_949987615.1 Pollachius pollachius | reverse complement strand
TCAACTCATCGGCTTGAACCCACGTAAGTCTCTTTGTGTTCAGCGCATCCATCACTCGTGTTTCAGACGCATCTGAGATGATGAGCGTGATGATGTGTTGAGAATAAACAGCTTGTCCACCCCCGTCTCAATCAGCGCTGATGGCTTCCTCTCCCAGTGACTGCTAAGGTCTTGATGCACAGTCTGCCTTCCTTACCTTTTAAACAACTCCGGCCGTTTGAAGCGGAGGGTGCAATTCCCTTCTACTTCACATCAACTAATTTGATGGGGGGGGTTGGAAAAGTTTAACATCTGACAAAAGAGGGGGAGGGAGCTTTTAACTGTGTTTTTAAGTGTTTTATTTTCCCCTTAAGTACCATGTGGAGGTAATTATGGGCTGGAGAGGGTAACTGGCGGTGTGGCTGTGGGAGAGACTATAGAGGGCTTGTGTTGTTGCCTATCCGGGCCGCTGTAGACGTGATGACATGATCGCCCGGTTACAGAACGTGTGTGTGCTTACATGGCTGGACTGGCAATAATTCGGTTCTTACCATAAATACAAAATGAATAAGTAATGAATGAATAATTTATGTGTAATGTATGTATAGTATATCTTTTCAGGCTTTGTGTAGGTGAGGCTGTTTCACAGCTGTACAGAGCATACAAACATGAGAATGTATTAGCATGTTTTAGACAAAACAACTCAAAGTACCTGCTGGATTCAGCCAGAACTTGCAGAAGGCGCACTAGCTCCGCCCCTTCAGAACATTCCAACCAATCACCTCCGTCGGATGTCTGCACCTGGGGAAATGTGAGAGAACACAGTGAAAATACATGCAAAGTACTCAGGTATAACATGCCTTGACATAACTACATTGAAACACTCCTCATTCAGACACATCCGATACTGAGTATCGCTAAGAGTTTTAGATTAAAAGATTTATTTTTCAGTTTCAGACATTCCAACACTTTGATAGAGTAACTTACTTACTGTCACTCACTCTTCTAGCAAGGGCATTACCTGCATTGCATGACGACTGCTGAGTTACTAATCTGTTTATCAATAACAACTTCACTGCCATTTCAATTCATAATCTTTAAGAAGGACCTTTGCCTTTACTCTTCGCTATACCAGCAGTCTTCATGCCACTCCGCTTTGGGGACATTCTCTTTGCACGCGCTTGTGTAAATGTCAGTTTGGATGCCGTAGTTTTTCCATGGCAGGGGAAAACATGTTTCATTACGTATCTAGGTAAACAGGCATATGCTAGATATCAGGTTGCCTATCAGATAGACAGAAAAACTTATAGACCCTCTGTAAATGATATGAATGAAGAGTTTAATCAAACTAAATCTCCTCACTGATTACATCAGGAGAACAGTCTGTGGCTCGATTGGTGTGTGTGTGTGTGTGTGTGTGTGCGCATGTGTTTCTGTCTCTTCATGTGTGTGTGCGCTTTTCAATGCCTGCGTCTGTCTTTTTTTTTGTGCACCAATTCCTTTGATCTCTGGTGACATCATCACCTCTGTCTCCGTGGCGACACAGCATCGTTGTTGCCAGGCAACGGGGTTAGGAGGAGACAATTATCTCCCTCCCTTCTCTTAGTTTGTGCACAAAATCAAACACACACACACACACACACAGACACAGAAAGAGATAGAGACTGAGGAAAGAGAGACATAGACCGAGAGATAGGGAGAGAAAGAGACAGACAGGGAGAGAGAGAGAGAGAGACATAGACCAAGAGACAGGGAGAGGGAGAGAAGGGTAGAGAGAGACACACACATGGCTGAGAGACAAGGAGAGAGAGACAGGGAGAGTGAGACACACACACACACACACAAACACGCACACACACACTCTCTCTTGGTGAAGCTTTTGCTTAACCAAGGACTTCTCTCTCTCTCTCTCCCTCTCTTTCAACATGTATACCTTACTTCTCATCCACACCAGCTAAATACCTTCCCAAAGTCCATCTTCTGTCCCTTCCCTCTCTCTCTCCCTCTGCGTCTGTGTCTCTCACTCATCCCATCTGTCCAACAGCAGCTACCCAAAGGATCACTTCCTTCCACCATACGAGAGGAAGGGGGATGATGACGTGCAATCAGAACACACGCTAAACAATAACAGGTAATGTAGAACGTCTGTTGGGTTCTGTCAAGCTCAACTCAATGTGTCGCCTTTATTAAATTGTAAAATAAAAAATAAGTTAATTCAAACGGAGTGACTTTTGATAAAATAGTCTCTTATATATTCTTCTCATATTAGCTAGAATGTCTAGAATTATCTAAAAAGGGAGGTAGAAATCAAACCAGGTGTTCATGACGTGAATGAGGGTGCTGCAACTCACGAACATATGCAAAAAATGAATTGCAAAACAAAAACACAAAATTAATTTCTTGTCATACACAATGACAAGAAAATTGTTTTCAGGCGAGAGACACTGAGACTGAATATCTCTAGTGCTTGCAATTTATATTTCAGTCGTGTTGTGTTTAGGGGACATTCCGCCCGGAGCCCTAATTACTTCCAGGACTACTGCTGTGTGTCCGTGCCCTGCAAATTAGGGAAGCCTATTTTGGCAGCTCTCTTTCTTAAGCTCTGCATGCTGTTTGAAGAAGCAAACTAATAAAACCGACAGGGGGCTTCAGCTTTGGGCTGAGATATTGCTGTGAAAACACTGCCGTGAGGGTCAATACTAGCATTGATCGGGCCATGCCACCGAGTCATTTAGTTGGAAGGCAGGGAGTCCAGCTGGCTTAGACGGGAGAAACACTGCCGGGCACTTAATGATGAGCCCACGTTGCCATCTGCACCGACCCAAACAGCCCTCCGGTGCACCAGGGGGCGCTGTTGGTCTGACCGCTGCTGGTGAGACGTTTCTAAGATTCCGATTTAAATTCGAGCAAGAGAAAGTTCACCCTGATTTTACCGATCAATCGCCAATCTTGAGGTTTGCCCGAAATAATAGGCTTCTGCCAAACAAAACAACAATGTTGTGTATTGTTGGTCGCAGAAAATTAATCAATTAATTAATTAATTTATATTGACATCAGCGCTACTTCGTCACACAAACACAGTACTCAAATGTTGGTTACAGATGAGACATGTCTCACAACAATATGGATCGTTATCTGAAAAAATGGGTTACGCTCCAAGAATTGAACCACCAATCCAACCACAATCATTGCATTTCTCTAGAAAATCTCAAACATCCTGAAGCAGCCATTCTTATTTGCTGTGACTTGGATCAATCAGGGAGACGAAGTGGTGTGTGCAAAGTTCTCAGAAGCCTCCTTTCCCTGGTGGTTAAATAAAATGACACCTAACTACGTCTCTATGATTGAACAGTGTGCTTCATTCAGTGTGCTTCGTTCACAACAACAATGAAAACCCAATAACCAGATAGATAATCATCAGTCTTCAAAGGACAGAAAGTCACTGGGTAACGAGCTACACCTTTCCCCATTTTCGTTTCAATATTTTCATGTCATTTTTCAAATCTGTTTTCAACCATCTGTCAGAGCTTGCTGCTTGCTTATTATGTTATGAAATGCAATCTATGTAAAAGCGCGCCTTGTTAGCCAATTTAGAGTTTTTGAAGGGAAAGCAACAATGACAACCTCCGATATTCCCCGATAATGATAAAACCTCAATATGGACTGTCAGGCAGAGTTTGAGGGAGCCTTTCGGAGGGAATATATCTCGGATAGATACGAGGCGTGAAAAGCACAATGAAGACACATTCCCCGTGGGTCCCCCTCCTTCCATGCAGGAGGGGTTCTTGAAATGAGCGATTAATGTCCCCCCGTTCCTGGAGGTACGTCAGTGTGGTTCAGAGAGGTGCCATAGGTTACCAGGGCTTTCTTCTGGAGTTCCTGCAGTCTCGCCTCCCCCTGGCCCTCACCTGCTCGGTGTCGTATCACGTTGCTATGAGGTGTGTGTGTGTGTGCCTCTTAATGTGTGTGTTTGTATGTGTTTGTGACATTACGTGTGCCTGTGTCTAGTGGGGTTGTCTTTGTGTGTGTGTGTGTGTGTGTGTGCGCCTGCATTTGTATGTACTTATGTGTGCTCCTCAATGTGTGTGTGTGTGTGTGTAGGCCTTTGTACGCGCCTTTGTGTGTGACTGTGTCTAGTAGGTGTGTGTGTGTGTGTGTGCGTGTGTGTATGTAGACCTTTCTGTGTGTGCCCTTGTTTGAGTCAGTGTTTTTGTCTATTTTTGTGTGTGTGTGCGTTTGTGTGTATGTGTGTATTTGTGTGTGTGACTACCTATATGAGACTCTATGTACTGTATGCGTGTGTGTGTGTGTGTGTGTGTGTGTGCGTGTGTGCTCGTCTGACTGTATATTGTGTGGGTGTGAATGAGCACCCGGCTGCTATGTTAGCTGAGTGGGGCACAGTGTTGCAGCGCAGGGATAACGTCATACAGAACAGCTTTGTGCTGAAGATAAACAGTATTAGATTCGTCGGGAGTGACATGTAGGTATGGAGCACACCGGCCAAGGGGTTTGGGTGTCCGAGGTTTGGCTCAGAAGGCGCTAAGTTCTTCCCTTCAAGCGTAGGTAGGGTTGTCTCTTTGGTCGGTACATGAATACGTTATGCTGATACAAAGAGACAGCTTGTTCTGGGTACATATGGGCGGGCTCTTAGCCGTTGGTGTTATTACCTAAACTCGAGGCTTGGGTCTAGCTAACCTATGAAATGGATGCAATCGCCTTACATTGTTGTAAGACGTTTTTGATCACATCATCCGCCGAATGAGGTGCCCAAAGAAGCCACATTGAACCATATCGTTCACCTCTTTGCATAATTGCCTTAGTCCTATTTTGGACAAATTGTGATATCTAACCTAACCCCCCTCTCCTAAAGCTGCTGATTCACTGTGCCTCATTGGCCGAATCCTAAGCCAATCAGAGTGTTTTTTACATTCCATAGTCACTATCTGCTTAAGTCATCTAATTGACTAAATTGATTGAATTGAATACAAGATGAATCTGAAAGGTGACATATTAAAGGTGACATACCACCAGGTGTGAGTGTGATTAGCCGTTACAAGGCGTTTTGAAAATCTGCCTCTTCTGACATCACAAGTGGGCGTGTCCACCTAGATGTGTGCTGGATTGATCACTCTACCAGCCTACCCAGCGGACGTCGCTCATCCATCCATCATACATCTAGGTGGACACGCCCACTTGTGATGTCATAAGGGGCAGATTTTCAAAACAGCTTGTACCGGCTAATCACACTCACACCTGGTGGTATAATATGTCACCTTTAAAATAACACTTAGGCTGCATCCGAATACTCATACTTGACTGCTATATAGTAGGCATTTTGTAGTACGTCACAAATATAGCGCGTCCGAAGGCTCAGTACGCATTGTGTAGTAGAGTCTAGTAACCGAAGAAGAAGAAAAAAATATAAAGAATCGGCAAATTATTGCAGTTAATCAATTTCGCCGGCATCTGATGCGCAGCGCAGCGGGGAAAAACGTGATCCCCAAACATCCGGTGGTGCTCGGAAGCGTTCCACGCATAGCTGTAGAACGTACTACATTAACGGTCAAGTCGTAGACACTGCGCAGAAGTAGCATAGACTTAGCATTCGGATGCACCCTCGGGTTTATGCTATGAGGCTAACGCTGCGCGATACGAGTTAGCTCCTGGTGTGGCCGTGTGTTGCCGTGGTTTCTGCTCACCAGTCGTCTGAGGACCCTCAGCGTGGTCCGCAGGGTGCCGGGGGGCGTGTCCCAGCGCAGTGCGCCCAGGAAGCTGCGCAGGCACTCAGGTGACAGGCAGCCGGGCTCCTCCCCCCCACCGTACAGCTGAACCAATAGGGAGAGGCACTGGACAGACTCCTCCCCCACCTCCTGGTCTTTAGTGGACAGCTACGGAAGGAAAAGTCTGGTATTAAACTAAAACTACTTTAATACCAGTAAAACCAGTAAAAGTCTGGTATTAAACTAAAACTACTTTAATACCAGTAGTATTACTGGTATTAAAGTACCCTGAACCTAACGCTAAGTACTAAACCTAACCCTAACCCTATTACTGGTATTAAAGTACCCTAACCCTAAGTACTAAACCTAACCCCAACCCTAACCTAACCCCAGCCCTAACCTAACCCCAACCCTAACCCTAACCTAACCCTTACCCTACTACTAAAGTAAT
Organism: Pollachius pollachius; assembly: GCF_949987615.1. NCBI lineage: Eukaryota > Metazoa > Chordata > Actinopteri > Gadiformes > Gadidae > Pollachius > Pollachius pollachius. The sequence continues at coordinate 49,778,581 of NC_136934.1, read as the reverse complement.
ACTAAAGAAGCTTGGTGAAATGAACACATTTTCCCTAAACAACACTTTAACAAGCAAAGATTTAGAAAGGTTTGCTATTCAGCAGTTTATAATGGATTTCATAATTTCCTCATCATTTATTATAATTATTTATAATAGTGCTGGTGGCAGCATGAATTACTCTCAATCAAGTTGACCGGATTCACTGCCAAAATAAATATCTAATCAAATATAAATGCTCAGCCAGCAGTTCTGTTCTACCAAGGCTCTTTGGCAGTCATATAAGTCTAGTTTAAATATATATACATATTTATATATATATTGTTTCCATTACCGTGCCAAGTACTCAATGCTCAATACCGACAATACCAAAACTGATACCAATATAACACATAGTTGCATAGAGTTCGCTGATGTTGTAATGTTGTGTGTAATGTTACATAATGTTAACAAAGAAGACAGTGGCATGTTATATATGATTATATATTTGAATTAAATGAAATGTATAAACACACTTTGTCTTCGATAGCAACACTCTGCTACTGAAAATTGCATTATTATTCAAAGTACAGATCAGTACTTGGTATCAGCAAGTGAGTTCTAAGTAAGTATGACAAATAAACTAACAAAGAATAACATTGTTAATCCCAATGCTACATCTGGGGTGTTGCTCTGTTTTCCTTTGCAACATCATTCTAAAACATGATTACATCGACTGCTTTGGTCCAAAATGGGACAAAGCCCCAAAGAAAATCTGGATACAATTTGCAATACTCCCAGCCAACGGACAAAACAGATTCATGATTTTGTTAATAACTGAGCGACACAAATTCTTCGTCCATCTCCCTGTGGCAACAGTTACTACGCTGTTTCACAACAAATATTTTGTTTAAAGAATTAGAATAAATAATACATTAGTACTTATTAAGATCTCTCGTTCTTCTTCTCACGGTCTCTTTCTCTCTGTATTTACGTTTTCTTTAGGGGGGGGGGGGGGGGGGCTTCCAATCTCTTTTATTACTCTCTTTCTGCGTCCGTCTAATCTCCCATGGGGCTTAGGGGCGGGCTGAGGGGTTGTGGGGTGAATGAGCACATACACACCAGCATTTGCATACACACACACACACACACACACACAGGCGAACACACACACACACACACACACAGGTCAAGCAGCTAGTCCACATGTCAGCAAAAAGTAAAAAAAAAACAGCTCTGGTGTCCCATGAGACTTTTTACTTATTCCGCCCTCTCTCTCTGCCTCTCTCTCTCTGTCTCTCTCTCCATCTCTCTTCCTCTCCCTCTCTCCTCTCTGTCTCTCTCTCTCTCCGTCTCTCCTCTCTGTCTCTCTCCTCTCCCTCTGTCTCTCTC
>NC_136934.1:49764731-49772231 GCF_949987615.1 Pollachius pollachius | reverse complement strand
GCTATTAATTAATTAAAAAATAATTAAAACTAATATAATCGAGCTGAAACCAACACATTCATTTTTTTCACTTTTTAGGTATATTTGTTTTATTCATTAAATGTTTAGTAGAAATTGCAAAAATGAACACATTTTTGTACATCATTTTCGATTTTAACATTTTCTATTTGATCATTTTGTGTATTTTTCTGGCGAGAAATGCAGAATATATGCATCATGTTTTTAAACTAAAATATAATCGTTTGAATAATCATGAATTCAATATTGACCAAAATAATCCTGATTATGATTTTTTCCATAATCAAGCAGCCCTAGTGGCATCTATCCCCCCCCCCCCCGAGAGTGTGTCTACCTGAGAGTGTGCTATGATTGGTTGGTTCGGTTGTTACGTTTCTACCTGAAGAGCCGAGCGGACGACAGTGAAGGTGTGCCTGAGGATGATCTGTAGGAGCTCCAGGTAGGACAGTAGGGCGGGCTGTCCGCCGTCTGTCCTCCCCGGCTGTCCGTCCTCCTCCAGGTAGCGGAGGGAGGCCTTCCGGAGGACGGTCACCACCACCTCGATCAGACCTGTCCAAAGGAACACAGAGTCAACACCACCTCGATCAGACCTGTCCAGAGGAACACAGAGTCACCACCACCTCGATCAGACCTGTCCAGAGGAACACAGAGTCACCACCACCTCGATTAGACCTGTCCAGAGGAACACAGAGTCATCAGAGCCTCGATCAGACCTGTCCAGAGGAACAGAGTCACCACCACCTCGATCAGACCTGTCCAGGGGAACACAGAGTCATCAGAGCCTCGATCAGACCTGTCTAGAGGAACACAGAGTCATCAGAGCCTCGATCAGACCTGTCCAGGGGAACACAGAGTCATCAGAGCCTCGATCAGACCTGTCCAGAGGAACACAGAGTCATCAGAGCCTCGATCAGACCTGTCTAGAGGAACACAGAGTCATCAGGACCTCTATCAGACCTGTCCAGAGGAACACAGAGTCATCAGGACCCTGATCAGACCTGTCCAGGGGAACACAGAGTCATCAAGACCCTGATCAGACCTGTCCAGAGGAGCACAGAGTCATCAGAGCCTTGACCAGCCAACCAAACAGCACACAGCCAAAACAACAGCCAACCAAACAGCCAACCCTCCACTCATCCATTCAACAAACGCAACAGAAATCCAACCAACAAGACAGCGATTAAACCAAGGCACGATTTAACAAGGTTAATTAGGTGAATATCTGCTTCCACTCGTTCCTTTCAGCCATCTGCTATGCTGCGGTCTTTTTCTCTAAGTCTCCAAGCCATGTAAAATGTTGACCGTTGATTTAATCAAAACATCAGCCAATGATTGAATCAATGGTGGATGTTTTTTATCCGGAGGAATATGGCACTCAGCCAGGCTGGTTTCATTGTGCATGGCAAAAATTAATCCGACAACAGCAACAAACACATGACAACGTGGCATTCACCTGAAATTTACATGAAACAGCCCATCCGGCCATTTTTACATTTCACTCCTCAGCTGTTTCTATACCCCCCCCCACCCCGCTCTCTCTCTCTCTCTCTCCCTCCCTCCCCCCCCTCTCTGTCTCTGTCTCTCTCTCTCTCTCTCTCTCTCCCTCCCTCCCCCCCCTCTCTCTCCCACCACTCCAGGGATCCTGAATTATGGAGCATGCTTGGATGTTGTGGGGGCGTTGTGAACTCCCAGCCAAGGCATTAATACACAACACTCCCCAAAGTGCAAAGTCATGTTTTTTTCTACAGCAGGGAAATAATGACCAGGCGCGCTGTGCCTTTAGCCGCTCGCTGGGTGCATATTGTAAGCATTCGCCCCTGATGTTACTGTACACGATGCACACAGTCAGAGGCAGGGGAAATTACAAGAATTACCCGTAAAAAATACACAGCCAACATGGCTTCCAGAGGGGAAAAAAGAAGAAAAAGAAAACGGGTTTCGTGTTAGCATTGATGCTAAAGCCGGCTCCTTACTCCAAATGACATTGTCGCATAGAAAGGCAATCTGCTGCTCAAAGACCGCTTGACAGTCACGAGGAAAACACAATCCCAAACTGTCTCCCCGACAGTCCTCAAATGTGTGTTTGCTTAATAGTGCGCCGTACAAACATTTACATACCTAAAAATAACGGCGTCGCAAACTAACTGGGAGAGCAGCAGCTCGCACCGGGACATCGCGTCTCACTGGTGATCTCTCCACTGATCTTTATTTAGAATGCAGGTGTTTACCAAATGTGCTAATGTATGTGTGTGTGGGTGGGGGGGGCAGAGAGTGAGAGAGAGAGAGAGAGAGAGAGAGAGAGAGAGGGAGAGATGGCAATGAGCGAGTGTTTGTGTAAGAGGCTGCTTCTGCCTGTCTGTGTGTGTACATGTATGTGTGTGAGTGTGTGTGTGTGTATGTGTGCGTGTATGTGTGTATAAGTGTGTGTGTGTGTGCATGTGTGTGTATGTCTGTATATGTGTGTGTGTGTCTATCTAAGAGTGAAGGCATGTATTCCCAATACACAGAATCCTTGCGGTACTACCGTGTTTTTCGTCCCTTCTTATTTCCATGTTACTGCTGCCGACCACAATTCCCTCAATGAACCGACCCAAAGCCACAGCGCCTCCACTCACTATCTCCTACTTACTCATCAGTATTTCCTCTCTGGCCATGGCAGACCGACTAATACCTTTGGAGCCCGCGACTTTCATTCTTATCCAAAAGCGCGTTAAAGCGAGTCCCGGAGCCGCCCGGTTGCTTTGGTCAGCAGAATCCTGCGGTGTGATTCATTAGGGCATCGCTCTCTCCCGGTGGGGAACATCTGTGTGGAAGCCCCACGAGACGAGGGAGGTTTGGTATGTTTAAGGATGCTCTAATTAATACAGAGGTTTGGTTTCCAAACCATCTGAATGCGTTCAGAAAAACAATGTTTCTCTGTTTACAATTATCTCCCCGAGACGCAATAGTGGAATATACGTCTTAAGCTTGGAGTGCTTATAAATTAGAAAATAAATATTGAATCTTGTCTTTATACGGTTCATGTCGTGATCGTCAGGGGTGCCGGGATTTTTGATGAGATGCAATGGGGGGGAGGGGGATAAGAGAGAGAGAGAGAGAGAGAGAGAGAGAGAGAGAGAGAGAGAGAGAGAGAGAGAGAGAGAGAGAGAGAGAGAAAAAGAGAGAGAGACAGACAGACAGACAGAAAGACAGACGGAGACAGAGAGAGACTGAGAGAGAAAGCAACTCCATGGGTCAATATTGACGAGTCAATATCAGAAATATTCCACCAATGTCCCACTCGGGGCCACTGAAAGCAACTCATTGCCGACTGCTGAGAATAATTTACCAATCAAAGTTGTATTGTATTGTCAGGGCCTTCCACTCCTCTGGGCTGTGCTCAGACCTGGCTGCTGCCCTCATTGTGATTCAAGCCATTCATGGAACCGGGCGGAGGGGAACAGGCCATCCAGGGAGTCAGACTGGAAGGCGCTTTTGTGAGCGGACAGAAATGTAATCCCGCAGTCATTGTCCAAAGTTTTCCGCTGAAGAATGACTGCGAGGTGGAGTGCAGGTCGAGGGGTTGAGTGCGCGGCGGTGGCATTATGGAAAGATTCAATCGGATCTAAGATCAGGACCACGGATACAAAAAAAAGGGATTTAGAAGGGGGGAGGGGGGGGGTTGTAAAACCACATTGTGAGCTTGAATGCATATCCGTCCCTGAATGCATTCCAACCAGGCCACATTTAAAACTAACGTGATCGTTCACGAGGCTGCGTTGGCACGGAAACCCACCACTCCCCAACCGCTGGGCTCCACTGATTCAACAACATGTGCGTCTGCATGACTTCATCCAGCGCCGTTTAAAATAGAGGCGGAAACGTCAAAGAGACCAACTGAATGACTCAGTTGACTGATGATGTCGTTGTAACATCTGGCGTGTTTCGCAAGTTAGCCTTCGATGAATCCAAATGATGACCCGGATAATGTTGATGCATTTATAAATGAATTTGTTACAGTAGCTCTATTGCGACAACACATGTATTTCAATGTTCCCAGTCACTGGCTGTGTAGAGCCCAAAGCAATCTAAATCTATATATACACCAAGGAAACACATTTCTCTTGAGACTGCTGCCTTCGACGATAGCTGAAGTATATCAGAGTTTAAACACGTAATAAAATACTAGCATTCAGTTATGCCACCTATCACAAACAGTCAGTAGCCATGCATACTGTGTCTGCCTCAGTGGAGTTCTGGCGGCTGGAAAGCATCAAGGACACTTCAAAATAACTTTATACAAACTGGACGACATCGCTGTGGAGTTTTGAAGAGTTTAGAAAAGTCGAGAAAATACAACATTTATAAATAAAGTCAATTATAATAATCAATCATTATTATTATTATTAGTTCGTTCTAATCAGTTTATTGGGTATATTAGGTGTATATTCTAGTTATTGCTAATTCAATTTGTAATCTTATTTGGATGCTTGCGTTCTCTTGTTTGCTCAATGTCTGATGTGGCTGCACTAACACCTGCCTTTCCCTTTGGGGATTAATAAATCCTTATCTGTAGAATGAGATCTGCTGACGTAAAAACATCAAACAACACGGTCTACACACTCTACACACACAAACAACCCGTTTCAAGATATGAAATTGTAATTTCGCCAGCATGCACTCCATTTAACGCCTCCTCTATACCGCTATGTTCTAGTTATTCCAAACGGTGTCCATTCGCCATCCAATACAGATGGACAGCACAGATGGACAGCAGGACGGGAGATGGACTGAAGGCTGCTCTTTAAGGACACAAAGATATCCCCTCATTCCCTACGAATTAATCGGTTTATCTCCTCCACTCAGACTGCGTTAAAAGCGTCCCCCGTCTGTCTCCCTCCTTCTGCGGGACTAATGAATGCTGAGTGCTTTGTGTCAGAAGTGTCTTATTGATTGTGATTATGTAAATGTCGCCCATCCACACCTAACTGTCTCTGCGCCGCCTGTTATGTGCAAGGTAAGTACGGGTTAGGGCAACTTTTTCCGCGGTATAATATATGCCAGAGGGCATGCTCATTGATTACCCCAGCTCTGTGAGGGGGAGAATGGCCTGAATGCGATGTGAAGGGCCAGATGTGGCCGGTAGCGACCGCTCTCTGTGTGACAACACAGCGTTTCCTCCCTGAAGGAGCACGGCATTGGTAAGCACGGGGTCACTGGTACGACCGATCGAAGGCAGGGGAGGCGCACACAACGCAAAGGAGTTTCCGAGGAGTTCTGTCAGGAATCTGTTCATTGGGCAGCAGCCTATCTGCAAAAGTCTGTCTCTCTTCTCTGAATGTAGAGAGAAGCGTAATCCATACGGCGCCTCTGTGATGTGCTCAGGATGTAATTAGTGGATGTAAATCAGGAATTCATTCTCACTTGTCCAATAAAGTTGTTTAATCGTCCTCTTACACCTCTCCCTCTTTTCCTTTAATAACCAATCTGACAATCCAACATAGATCACTGTCCAGGGGCACCTCTTAATATAGAGCGATATACGGTGCAATTGCAATTAATATTAATGCATTGACTTAACACTAATATTCAGCAATTCACCCTGGCATACAGTGGGTCCAACTTTCCCAGCTATCGATGTAAATTAAATATTGATGTCATTGATTTGACTGGAGAGTCCAAACAGTATCACGATTCTCAAATGTGTCAACTTATTTGCTGACAAAGCAGTTATTGTCTGACAGCAGACCAAAACGTATTATCACTAGCAGTACATGCACTTCCGTCCTTCTATTCTGTTTGTGTATGTGTGTGTGTGTGTGTGTGTGTATGTGTGTGTGTGTGTGTGTGTGTGTGTGTGTGTGTGTGTATGTGTCTATTTCCCTCTTGCTTTCTTTACCCCATGGGGCATGAACACAGTCGGATCAAATCTGCCCAATTATAAACCTCATTTTCACACACACACACACGCACAAACACACACACACACACACGCACAAACACACACACACACGCACACACACACACACACACACACACACGCACAAACACACACACACACGTGCACAATTACACAAACATAGATACACATACACACATACACACACACGTGCATATGTACACAAACATAGATAGACACACACACACACACACTTGCATACCCTGCGTCCCTTTATCATCAACATAGACTTTAGCATCGCATGTGCTCCTCTTCCGCCCTCTCTTTCAGTCAACCACACGCACACAAACACCCACACCCACGCACACAAACACCCACACCCACACACACAAACACCCACACACACACTCCCTTTCTGTCACACGTTAAACAGCCAATTATACACGCTTTTCTCCCATCCCCTCTCACTCTAACCCCCACCCGCCTGACACTCCCTTCAGCCTTATCGGGGTTTCAAGGAGACCCCCAGAGAAACATAAGGAGAGGGGGAGGAGGAGGGGGAGGAGGAGGAGGAGGAGGAGAGGAGAGGAGCACATGATGAGCGGCGAGGAGGAGAGCCGAGACGCGCTGGGACCGGGAGGTGCTGGGTGAAGGAGGCGACACAACCAAAGTAGAGAAGGAAACAAACAGAGGTGGGACGGGGAGATGAGGGCGGCAGAGAGGAGTAGAGAGGAAGAGGAGGGGTGGGGGAAGCGAGAGGAGAGGACACGGGAGGGGAGGAGGAGAGGAGAGAGGAGGGGAGGGGAGAGGAGAGGAGAGAGGAGAGGACATGAGAGAGGAGAGGAGAGAGGACATGAAAGAGGAGAGGAGAGGAGAGGAGAGGACAGGAGAGGAGAGAGGAGAGAAGAGGAGAGAGGACATGAGAAAGGAGAGGAGAGTGGATAGGAGAGGAGAGGAGAGGAGAGAGGAGAGGAGAGAGGAGAGAAGGGGAGAGGAGAGGAGAGAGGAGAGGAGAGAGGAGAGAAGGGGAGAGGAGAGGAGAGAAGGGGAGAGGAGAGGAGAGGAGAGGAGGGAAGGGGAGAGTAGAGGAGAGGAGGGAGGAGGAGAGAAGAGGAGAGGAGAGAAGGGGAGAGGAGAGAAGGGGAGAGGAGAGGAGAGGAGGGAGGAGGAAGAGAGAGGATTGAAGAGGAGAGAAGAGGAGAGAGGAGAGGAGAGGAGAGAGGAAAAAGGAGTACAGAAAGTCCAGAGTGTCGAGAAGAGTTCTGCGAATGGAAAATAAATACAAATAAAGACAGAGGACGACTGAGAGAGAGAGAGAGACGGTGTGAGCGAGAGAGGGAGAGACACAGAGAGAGAGAAATGGTGTGAGCGAGAGAGAGCTGGGGTGAGAGAGAGAGGGATAAGGGGCGAGAGATAGCAGCATTAATTGCCGTACCCGGCGTTAATGCTGGGTTGACAGTTTCCCTCGGTGAGTAGAAAGCTGATTGGACGATAATGATGCTGACTACTAAAGCACTGCACTGCTGACCCAATGTAATTACCAGAGTTTGTGCATGTGTATTTGTGTGTGTGTGTGTGTGTGTGTGTGTGTGTGTGTGTATCTT
>NC_136934.1:49739731-49757231 GCF_949987615.1 Pollachius pollachius | reverse complement strand
TCTGACTGGGGGAACCAGGCAATTTAATTTCTGATTGTACAACCCTGGTGAGAAAAACCAAGGGAAGTGGCAGAGAGAGAGGGAGAAAGAGGGATGAAGTAATCGGCTGTGTGAAAGGGCGAGAAATACATAGATTAATAATAATAAATTAAAGAAAGAGCATGCGTGCGCGAGAGAGAGACGGACAAACACACTCAGAGACACGGAGAGAGAGGGTGGGAGAAGGAGACTGTCTGTGGAGAAGAAGAATGTGAGTGAGAGAGAGAGAGAGAGAGGTAGAGAGACAGAGAGAGATAGAGAGACAGAGAGAGAGAGAGAGAAAGAGAGAGAGGTAGAGAGACAGAGAGAGAGAGAGGTAGAGAGACAGAGAGAGAGAGAGAGACAGAGCGGCAGAGAGACAGAGAGAGAGAGAGAGGTAGAGAGACAGAGAGAGAGAAAGAGAGAGAGGTAAAGAGACAGAGAGAGAGGTAGACAGAGAGAGAGAGAGAGAGAGAAAGAGAGAGAGAGACAGAGCGGCAGAGAGAGAGAGAGAGAGAGAGAGAGACAAAGAGAGAGAGAGAGAGAGAGGACAACGCTAATGCATAGAGAGGAGAGTGGTGGTGACACCAATTTATTAAGTTCATGTCAGTCTTACGGCAGTGGAAGTGTGGAGGAGAGGTTGGGGTAAAATAATGGAGGTGGGGTTACTATTATTAGTGATAAGAGAAATGGGCGAGTCGTCACCTACCAAATAAGTGGCTATGTGGGGTCAGGGTGGGAGGGCGGTTCAGGAGATTAGTGCGCACAGGAGTGGTAATGGACTTACCCAGGTTAAGAAGGTGTGTGTGTGTGTGTGTGTGTGTGTGTGCGTGTGCGTGCGTGTGCGTGCGTGTGTCTGTGTGTCTGCGTGTGTATGTCTAAATGCGTTTTTTAATATTAACAATTTGTTATCAATTTGCTTGCAGCCCCGGCATCACAAGCCGGTGCTTTGGGGGCAAACGGCCTAATCTGCCTCCACTTCAGATTTCTGGCGGACCAATTTCAAGTGGAAAATAATGAAGAGGATTCTATGCCGCACATGAAAATGCAATTATCACGCCTAAAACAAATGCAAAGCCTATATGGCATGGTTCCCATTCTTTATTAGTATTTCATTTTGGTCACCTCTACGCTGAAAAGTGATGATTGGGCGTTTGCACATTGGTTTAGGATGAACGAGTGAATCCCTTCCAAAATTGAGACAAGTAATCGGATCAAAACAAGGCCACGTGACAACCCTAGCGACCACTCTCTCTCATCTCAGCCAAACATCGTCCAAACTACCGAAACACACAGCGCACTGCATTTCACCTTGTTCCAGCTGTGGGGAAAAATGCAGTTAACATGGCACCAAGAAAAAAAACAAAACAATGATTGACTATTCATCCGAGCCACTCTCTCATCCAAACACAAATCGTTATAACATCCGAGTTTTTCAGGAGCTCATACTTCAAGTCTTGCTTCCCTTGGGTGTCTTCCTGTCCATCCATCATGTGTATACCGACTACAGCTAGTGGTTGAAATAGGAGCCAAGATGGCAGAGCGCACAACAACACTTATCACTGTCTGGTAGTCTCAGTGTTAGTCTGTCTGGACAGCCATACACCCAGCCGGGAGACAGATGACCGTGAAATGAGGATCTACCGACGACTGCAGTCAGACGACGTCATCCATCACATTTGAGGCCCTATACACTCGTACAAGCAGACGCAAGCGCCCGCCCACACACACACACACACACACACACGCAGTCGCGCCTGTACATACACAGATGACAAACGTAATAAACGTACACGAGCGGGGCACATGCAATGACATGCACCATATGACGCCGTGCACACAGCAGCCTTCACACACACACACACAGGTCCACAACTAGCTCTCTTACACACACACACACACACACACGCACACACAACCACACACGCACAGAATTAGGCACCATTGTGCATGTACTAGTAGCTTAGCATACAATCCTAAGGACACAGACACACACACTCACATAGACACACAGACACACACAGCACACAGACACACACATACACAAAGGCACAGATACACACACAGACACACAAACAGGCAGAGACACAGACAGACACGCGCACGCGCACACACACACACACACACACACACACACACAAACCCATCCCCAGTTAGCCTTAAAGACAACCGAGGCAGTAAAATGAAACCTGAGGGCCAGCAGCAGCAGTGGCGGCGTTGTCCCTGGTTAGCATGTCAGTGCTACTGGCGCTGTTCTGATTGTCTGCAGTCGGTTGCCAGGTTACGTAATCTGACTCACACATCGATTGTACGGCAACGGCAAATTTGTGTGAGACATTGATGTCTCATAGATGAATTCAGTGCCTGGTTACCCTTTAAGATTGATGGGTGCAGATATGCGCACACACACACTCAAACGTGCATGCAGACACACACACACACACACACACACACACATGTGCACACTTAGGGGGGTGAGTCATCGGCGTCGGGGTAAACCAAGGATCAGCAGATTTTGTGTTGCGTGTCATACCCGTCCTGCTAGGTCAGATTAGGATCTCATTAAGGAGCGCCGGTATTCCGCTCACTTAGTCGGAGAGGGCTGGAATCCCTCGGTTCGTATAGGTGATGCAAGTCATTCCCTGTGATAATCCGTGGAAAGTACCTGGTGCTGAATTTATTCGCCAATGACCTCTGCAATTGATTTGACGCCAACTAATCCTCCCTTACTGATGCCATGGCTTTTAAATATTGTACATGATTCCGTCCGTTGTATTATTCAAAAACATTTTTCTGCAATATCCTGTTTCTTTAGTGGCTTCGCTTTAACGTGATGTATTAGCCGATTTTCGAATTCTGAAATGCACAGGGGGATAAATTGGTTCTTGAGTTCTCTAACAGAATTGATTGCATTATTGAAATGTATAATTAATTCTTCTTATTAGAAGTTCTCACCTATCAGCAGCCTTACCCGTAAGGATCACTTCACCTATTTTCTCAGCTATACCGTGCTTTGAGGTGTTTAATAGCATTCTGGACATGACGTAAAGCAACATAACGGTCTGGCTGATTAAACCTTAATAGCCGTGTATCCTCACATCACCAAAACTTCTGCTACGAAATCATTTCTCAGGTGTACTTTTTCGAACGAATCCATTTAGCATGAGCACCTCTCCGCGAACATAAAACATAGCAGTAGCACTTTGGTAGCATCAGCTAGAAACGGTAGCAGTAGTGGGAGAGGGCCACAACTACCAGCATGGTTTATTACCCCTTCTTTAACTTCCTCTGTGGACCGCTGTACCATAAAAATATATCCATAGACGCTGCATTGACTGCTTTGAACAGTTGTGGAGGGTCAATGTCGGGGAGGCAAAGACTGTCTATAAACAAATACAAGTATACGGCCATGTATTTTTGGGATAAAAAGCTGTATATATTTTTAAATTTTCCCCTCGGATTTCAAACTTCAGTCGTTTTTAGAATCATATTTAATCATTTATTTTACATAAAACATTTTTTCCTTTCACACCACCCTTGACAACAAAACCTTGAATAGAAATAAAAATATTCAAGGTGGCGTCGTCGTTGACGTACGATACAAACGCCAATGCGGCGTCTAGGTATATGTGTCTATGCGCTCTACCACTAGCAAAATCAAGCAGCGTATGAATGAGGCACTCTCTTCACTTTATTTACATTTGTGGTGAGGCAGGCTAACGCTAAACACTCTGAGTCACGACCGGCACAACACAGTCATTTGGAACAGATCACTTGGTAACGGGTGTTCAGGTGAAGACAGGAGAGGTGGTTATGATGATTTGATCACCCAGACCCTTTTGGTGCTTTAAATACATGGAAGAGGGTACTGCTTCATACGAGTGTTACGTAAAAGTCCCTGCAACCCCAAATCCACGAGCAATGGACCAATAGATGAACCCTAACTTTATAAATTGAAGGTGTAGTGGGTCCACACTAAATTGATGGAAAATGAAAAGAGTAAACAGTATGGAAGTACAGATAAGAAAATCAAAATTAAATGGAGGTAGGCACAAATGAGGATGAATATTGATGGGGCTCTCCTAATGTATTGATTGATATGACATTCAAGGTTGACACACGCACACAAACACACACACACAAACACACACACACACACCCTGCTAAAAAGCAGCTGAGAAAGACAAAGATGAGTGTTGAATCTATGTTGCTCTTTCACCCAACTTAGCTCATTTGGCGCTAACAGCTCATAAGAATAACAACAACAACCGTTCCTAAAGTTTGCTAAAGTATGCAAGTAAGCCAGCCTACAGGACTTTGGCCACGGCTTTAACCAGCAGCATTTCTGGTAATGCGGCTGTTGGCATTGACCAAGTACCAACTACGTCAATAAATAAATGAACATTACTGTGTGTGTGTGTGTGTGTGTGTGTGTGTGTGTGTGTGTGTGTGTGTGTGTGTGTGTGTGTGTGTGCGAATAAATTATTGTAATGGTTAGAGCCAATGTGTGCATGTTTGTAAATAAATAATAGCTACTAGTGATTCATGGCTGGGATGGGCACGTCTGGCCTTGGAATTAAAATGCTGTGCACAAACAGTTAAAGGCAAGTATGTGTGTGTGTGTGTGTGTGTGTGTGTGTGCGTGGGTGTATGTGGTTTGTTTGTGTGTGTAATGTGTGTGTGTGTGTGTTTGTTGTGTTTGTTTGTGTATTTCCATGCCTTGGTTTGGACATTATCTGCACAATGCAACACTTTGGGAACTTAAAGTGAGATAATTGCCCTTTAAGAAACATTGTAAAAATAGATCTTACTTTTCTATTGCTCTATATAAAGCAGACAAGGGGTTCCGTTAACGATTGTACTTAAGGTTGATGAATGTTTGTGTGTGTGTGTGTGTTTTTGTGTGTGTGTATGTGTTTGGGCAGATTGCGGCAGCACTTGCAGTAGCTATAAATTTAATGTAGTGACATGAATAAATGGGGAAAATTTGCACATGGAATCATCACACACAGAAAATTTTGACCATTTATTGAATATCATTTATATATATTTATTTTTTATTTTGTATTTTTATATAGCCTATATGTATTTCTGTTCATTTAATTAGTATTCATTTTATATATATAATAGTTCTTAAGGGTTCAGTTGAGCATTACCTCCATGTACTTATTAGGTTCTATACTCACCCGTGCCAAATGGCTTAGCCCAACCAATCAGGATTGGCTGTGGGCTATAAAGGCCACCAATCTCTCATTGGTTTTGGCTTTTCCTGGTTCCGTGTTTATTATTGACACTCGTCGAAGGATGGATGGAGCAAGGTCCACATTATTGTTAAATAGACTCACTCAAATGTTGATCACACTTTGCTTCCCCTCTGGAGAAACGCCTTCACCGTATTCGGAGCAGCCGACAATCCATACATTAAATATCAATAATGTATAAGTATTGGAAAACAGACAACTGCAGTTTTAATGGCCATCAATATTTTCCGACACCCCTGGTCATAAGAGTGGTACGCTTTTCAACTGAACAGGATTGCTCTCACACTGTTTATGAATAAGACAGCAGCTGTGTGTGTGTGAGTGTGTGTGTGTGTGTGTGTGTGTGTGTGTGTGTGTGTGTGAGTTTGAGTGCGAGTGTGTGTGTGTGCGTGTTTACCTGCAGATCTCTGGGTTGTGTTCGGTCACAGCTACCAACAGTTTGAGTGCGTAGAGAGGGATGGGTTCTGCTGTTGATAGGAAGGATCCATATCTAATCCACACACACACACACACACATACACACATCCCCCACACACACACACACACAAACACACACACAATATAAGACAATGTGCTTTTTCAATGTTGATAATTAATTATAATCATGAGCAAACAAACTAACTCGACTGGAAGGAGCAGATGGTAGGAAGGGAAGAGGGACATGAAGACAAAAGGAGAAGAGAAGCGAGGAGAACAGTGTTAAAGAGGAGACATTTAAATGTCTATCGATCTTGGGAACCCCAGCAGTAGAAGCATAGGTTAGAAAGGAATACAAATGTGAATGCCAATTGCGTGGGAAACAAAGTATACAATGCGATAGAGTTTTTATCCGAGCGTCAATACTGAGTGCAACATGATATAAAACAACATGATCCACGTTTGAATGGTCCGTCATAAAAGCAACGGCAGCAAACCAGATGCATGTTAGCCCTGATAAACGGTATGAGTGCAGGCGTCCCACAGGGCGCCGTACTAGGGCCCCACCTTGGAAACAGAGAGCCAGCCAGCAGGGACAACAGTTTGACCCTGTCTGCCTCCCGACTCACACCTGGCCTGGCACCTCCTCCCTCCTCCTCTTCCTCCTCCTCCTCCACTTCATCAGCCCGCTGCTTCTCTCGGCCAGGCCGCCGCGCCCCCTCTTCCTCCTCCTCCTCCTCGACCCAGGTTCCGGGGCCTTCCGGGGCCAGCAGGACTGGGCAAAGCTCGGAGAGCACCCTCAGGACACAGGCACACCACTCAGCTGTAAGGCACACACACACACACACACACACACACACACATGCTGAGCACTGTCATCGAGAAAGGCTTTTTCACACAACCGCCATTCATAGGGTCGCTACGTGCGAGGTAAGGATAATTATATTCAGTGTGTGTGCGTGTGTGTGCGTGTGGATGTGTGTGTGTGTGTCTGTGTGTGCGTGACTGCGGATGAGTGTGGATCCTGGCTGACAGGCAGAATAGATGTAGCAGATTGACAGTTAAGACCTTGTGTTCAGGCCTGAGGATATCAGTATGCACGTCTACAGTATGTCTCTGTAGATCTACCATACCCTCAATCTCCCACACACACACACACGCACACCCACACACACAAGCCAATCTTTTTTCTCCCCAACACACATTCTCTCTCTCTCTCTCACTCACAACCCACTAACACAGACACATGCACACACACACATACACACACTTTTCCTCCATTTACCTTTTTCCAATTACTACCCTCCACTCCCTCTCTCTCCCACCAATACCCGCACCTCTCTCGCCCACTCTCTCCTCTCTGCTCAGCACTACCCACCATTCTTCTTACTCACCATTTGTGCTGAAAGCCAGAGACACTAGAGAGGGCAGGATGGCCTTCATCACCTTCAAGGAAACAAACACACACACACACACAGGTAAATACATTTCGCAACACACCCTAATGCACAATGTTTGGCGTGTGTGTTTGAGCTCCGTCTCATTTCTCCATTAGAGTGTTTGTTTGAGAGAGAGAGAGAGAGAGAGAGAGAGAGAGAGAGAGAGAGAGAGAGAGAGAGAGAGAGAGAGAGGCAGTCCACTTTAAGAAAAGTGAGGAAAGAAATAACAGAATAACAACGTTTTTGCAGGGCGGGAAACTTTTTGGAAAATGAGGCAGTATGATAATGTATATAATAATGCCAGACAATGATAGACATTGTTCTGTTTGTCAAAGATATGTGTGGAAGCTATGTGTGTGTGTGTGTGTGTGTGTGTGTGTGTTTATGTGTGCGTGTTTAGTTTGGGGGTATATGAAGTAGTAACAAATTGGCAGGGCATTGCTACTAACAAAAGGATCACATTTCTATGGTAATGTATTGATAGAACAAGCCTTTTGATCTCTCCCTCTCACACACACACACACTTTTGTTAGCGTCAAGGCTCTTATTTAGAGAGCTTTCATGATTAAATTGAATGTGTATTACCATGAACGTCCACGTTACCATAGAAACGACAACACTCACTCTTCCTGTGACTGCATATGCATGTGTGGGTGTGTCTGTTTGTATGTGTATTTGTTTGGGTGGTTGTGTTTGTATGTGTTTCTACGAGTTTGTGTTTGTGTGTGTTTGAGTGTATTTCTGTTTGTGTTTGTGTGTGCGTGTGTGTGTGTGTGTTTGTGTGTGTGAAGCTTTGTGTGAACCGGTGCGCCGTCACGAGGCCAGACGGGACTACAAAGAATAATGTGCTCTTAAAGCCCGTGTCCCATTAGAGAGAGAGAGAGAGAGAGAGAGAGAGACAGAGAGAGAGAGAGACAGAGCGAGAGAGAAAGATATAGAAAGAAAGCTGGAAAGAGAAGAGAGAGGTGAAGAAGAGCAGAGAGAGAGGTGATGAATAGAAGAGAGAGAGGGAATAAAGATGAGGAAGAATGGAAGAAGGCCACTCAAGGCCAAGGTCAAAGGCCACAGGGAGCCTGCCTTCATATTTTTACATTTCCCGCCTTCATATTGTTCACTCGACACACATCTGAAGGATTGATGATTGAATATCACGCAACACGGCGCCGTTTAATAGCTGATCAGAGTATGACGGACAGACGCGGGCGTCAGACGGATAGACGCGGGCGTCAGACGGATCGCCAGCACCTCGTGAAATCGTGACTGAACACTTTAGTTTGGAGAACGACGCCCCGTGAGTCCCGCCGGCCCGACAAGCGCCGCGGTTAGACCAGGTCTAACCACCTATCTCCAACACAGCACATGTCCGCCTCGCCAGTCGCTTCCGCAGCTTAAAGAGTCAAACAGTGAGACGCTTTAAAACAACAACGTTTTGAAACGTCTTCCCGTCCGCAGGAATCACCGGGCGAGCGGGAGCACCCTTGGGTGTCCTGGCTCGGGGTGGGCGACGGTCGGCTCATCGGAGCTGTCCGTCGGTGATTAAAGCGTCTCGGTGTGCTATCGACTGGCCGGGGTCCCTGTCCACTCATCTCCTCTCTTCCTCTTCCTCCCCCAACCTCCGTCTGGCCCTTCAAGCACGCCTCCTGCATCTCCTCGTCTTCCTCGCTCCCCGTGTCGATATTCATTAAATGGGATCTCATCGCTCTCACACACGCCCGCACGCACGCGCACACAGAGGCAGACGCACACACAGCAGCACACAAATGCACACACACACATACACAAGCACAGATAACCACACACGCATGCACACACACACACACATACACACACACACAAGCACAGAAGGAAAAAGGCAGATGCACACAAGCACACAGATACACACACAGACGCACACACACCCACAACCACACACACAGACGCACGCACACACACACACACACGCACACACACACACACACACACACACACACACACACAGGGGCTGGGGGGCTGATGGGGGGGTTGACAGGGGGGGGGGAGAGCAGTGCTGGCTCGGATGCAAACACAAACCTGCACCAAGTTTGATTGGAAGAGGCTGGCTCGATAGTTGATCAGTGCAAGGCCTAATAACCCAGCTGGAGCTAATAACACCCGCCTCAGCCCGGACGCACGCACACACACACACGCACACACACACACACACCCATCCACCGACCCGAACACACAAACACAGACACACCCACAACGCTGGTAATGGACGGTGGGACGAGTGGACCGGAACGACAGTGAACACACGCATCCCGTGTGCGTGTTCCGCCTTTGTAAACCCAGGGAGGAACAGACAGTTCTCAGTGCTGGAGGAGTCATTAACATTCTCCTCCGGGCACACTTGTGTTCCTTTTGGTCGATTTGTAACCAAACTAACCATCAGGAACCAAATGGATGAGACTCACACAATGCATCTGTTGTCACGTTTCATGTTAATGTGATGTGGTTTCTGAAAGGTGGAAGCCTGCCATCAAAGCCATGACGCAAGGCCTATGTCATACCGAGAATCCATTTAATATATGCTTTAGAAAAATGCTTTTTTTTAAGGAAGAGTAAGATGGAGAGGGAGAGAGAGAGAGAGAGAGAGAGAGAGAGAGAGAGAGAGAGAGAGAGAGAGAGAGAGAGAGAGAGAGAGAGAGAGGAAACACCTGAATTTTCCCTCGGGGAAGAAATTCTTATTTTATCTTGTAGAGAAATATTTAAAGAGAGGAAGATATAGAGGGAAATAGAGATTGAGAAATAGTAAAAGGAACAGAGAGTGAGAGTGAGAGTGAGAGAGAGAGAGAGAGAGAGAGAGAGAGAGAGAGAGAGAGAGAGAGAGAGAGAGAGAGAGAGAGAGAGAGAGAGAGAGGGAGGGAGTGAGATATGGAGAGGAAACACCTGAATTTCCCCTTGGGGAAGAAAGTCTTATTTTATCTTGTAGAGAAATATTTAAAGAGAGGAAGATATAGAGGGAAATAGAGATTGAGAAATAGTAAAAGGAACAGAGTGAGTGAGAGAGAGAGAGAGAGAGAAAGAGAGAGAGAGGAATTGAGAGAGAGAGAGAGAGAGAGAGGAATTGAGAGAGAGAGAGTGGGAGACAGAGGGAGAGAGAGAGAGAGAGAGAGAGAGACACACAGAGAGAGAGACACAGAGAGAGAGTGGGAGACAGAGACAGAGAGAGAGAGAGAGAGAGTGTGTATACCCACAGCTCTGCGGTGTGTGCTGAACACAGCAGGGTGCTCACTCAGGACCTCCAGGATGGAGAGGGTGGTCCGGGTCATCTCCTCATAGGCTGCTGCTCCTGGAGGGTGGTGGTGGGTAGGGTAAGGCGCGGGGGTGGGTGGTTGTAGAGGGTAGGAGTAGGTAGGGAGTTGTGGTGTTGGTGGTGGAGGTTAGGGGGTATGGAAATAAGTTCAAGGTTCAGGTGACATCGACGACTAACAAACGCTATTGCCGGTTTTATGAATGCCCTTTCGGCCTGTAAACAACACTGGTTGATGTGTGCAGGTTAGGGGTGCAGGGATTTGAAGTTGTGAGGGGGGAATGTTTTTACCCCCTCACAGGTGGTAGGTCTCACCCCCTACCCCGATGTAGGAGTCGATCTTTCTTGCTCCAATATTACGTTCATCTATAAGTGCCATGACTCACAAGGGGTTCTGGTGTATGAAACAGGTTTCCCTCACTTCGCAGCACGTTTGGCCAAATACCGTGAGACACTCAGAGACCTCAATGCTTTGATTGAAGCCCACAAGGAAATCCTTTTTTTTACAAAGGAAATTGGACGGTGTTGTTTCTGGAGGAAACGATAATGAAAATCAAAAAAAATGAGATAACAAGGTCTAAGTACATCTTCATTTCCGGAGCGATGAAAAAAAAACTCTCAGCACCCGGAGTGCTTAATTAGAAATCCGAGGAGGGGTGGTGTCTCACCCACAGCACTTGTCATGTCACTCTCGCTGGACTCTATCGATTTGACGTAGTTCTGGGAGATGGAGAGAGAGTGGTTATTAGAGCATTATGTCTTATAATACTATTATAACTTAGTCAAGTATCTTATCACTGTGTACACTTTTACATTCAATAATATTGTATTTTAGACTATTTACGTTTAATTTATTATTAATTTGTAGCAAAATTAATATTGTTGCTTTGGCAAATGTTGAATACACATTTGAGAGATGGTGAGAAAGGGGGGAGAGAGAGAGAGAGAGAGAGAGAGAGAGAGGGAGAGAGAGAGAGAGCGAGAGAGAGAGAAAGAGAGAGCGAGAGAGAGAGAGAGAGAGAGAGAGAGAGAAAGGGTGAGAGAGGCATTAATGAAGAGACAAGCAGGCAGACAGTATGAAATTGTGCATTAGTCTGTTTGTGCAACACAAAGTGTGTGCCTAGAGTCTTTCAGGCGTTTAAATCCCTTTCATGAAGTCATAAAATAATGTAATTGAACAATGCCAGAGCCCTAATTAATCTT
Source organism: Pollachius pollachius (assembly GCF_949987615.1). Taxonomy (NCBI): domain Eukaryota; kingdom Metazoa; phylum Chordata; class Actinopteri; order Gadiformes; family Gadidae; genus Pollachius; species Pollachius pollachius. The sequence goes on along the minus strand of NC_136934.1, from coordinate 49,745,622 downwards.
AAAGATCCGGATAATTAAACAGTGGGGCCTTTAGCGATTGAAGCACATTCATGTAGGCTAATGATTTAGCGTTTTTCAAAGAACCTGCTTGGTTCATACGGCCATCCTTAATCAACATTCATACTCCAAGAGTTATGGTCTGTTGGCCAAGTCCAAAAAAGCATCCAACCATTAAATGTAAGCTTTTTTGTTTTGTTCTGTTTCTTTCTATTTTGTGTAATCTGTCTGACTCGGGAACACTACGTCTGGAAATAATGTGTGTAGTTCATATAGTGATATATATAGTGATGATATATAAATCATTTATTTCTAAAAAATATAATCTTGCTATTGCAGCTCCAACTACTTGTATTCCAGGTACCTTCATAGAAAAGGGCAAAGTCACCCACATACTAATGGGAAATAATCATCATAATTTACACAAAAGCAAAGGTGCATTCAGCTTATTTGGCTTATAGTGGTATTCATTTTGCCTTTGATCATTTTTGTACTTTGATCTTTTAGCCTTTTAGATTTAAACCTCATCCTTATAATCAGATTTTAGAAAAAGAAAAAAAAACAAAGAACATTTGGGATAAAAGAGAACGTGTATATCCCAGTAAATCTTAGATTTTTATAGTTGCATATAGAATAAATGAAACACACAATGTGAGTATGCAGGGATGGAACAAAGTCACACATCTGATTTCTGGCTATTCCAGACCTTTGAAATGTGCGCTAGCATTACCACAAACTCACCAGCAACATCCCAATCTGTTCCAGAAAGTTCTCTGACACTATATGAGACCGGAACACCTGTAGAGAGAGAGAGAGAGAGAGAGAGAAGAAAGAGCCAGAGAGAAGAGAGAAAGAGAAAAAGAGATACAAAAAGAGAATAGAGAGAGATACAGTTAGAAAAAGAGATGAAAGAGAAGAGACCGAAAAAGACAGAAAGAGAGCGAGAAAGAGGTAGAGAGAGAGAGAGAGAGAGAGAGAGAGAGATAGAGAGAGAGAGAGAGATTAAAAAGTCAGTGAATACATAAAACTTAAAAATGAAAAGGGGATATCTTGACCTTTACATTTTGTGTGTGTGTGTATCAACTCGATGCTGGTTAACCATGTGTTTCCACTGTTACACCCTATCTAAACAAGCACAACGAGAGTAACTCATTGACTGAACACCATACTCATGTCTCGCCATTGAATCACCCACGTGGTTTCTGTACGAAGAATACAAAGACTTGACCGGCAGGATCAAAATATAGTTCTGGAGTCAAAGTAAAGCAACTAGAAGCTTTGAGGGGGAAAAACATGAATCACAAAAATGCAGACATACACACACGCACGCAAAGGCACCCGCACATACACACATGCGCACACACACAGACACACACGCAAGCACATGCAAGCAGGCGCGGCGCCATCACTAAGCCTTTCTAGCTAGCTCAGAGCCATCAGATGCATAAAAGCAGATTATCAGTAATACAGTATATGCCTGTAATGAAGAGATAATAACTGATTTATGGGCATCAACTTGACAGGCCAGGGGATTTCTGAAGACAAGTTCACAGGGAACTCACTCTCCCATGTTGAAGCAAGTTGCTAAATTCTGCCACACATCAGTCTGTGGGAGTTCTGCTCTCTGGGGGGATTTCATCCTATTTGTAGATGTAGATGTAGATGTAGCCTGACATAGACTCAACGTTACAACATGTCATGTTGTTGCAAACTCTACCTTGGTCACCTCTACGTTCATATTGTGTTGTATTAATTCACTTACAATATTACAAGTGAATTTATCAGAGCTGAGCCGGAACCTGCGTCTCGGTATAAGAGATATTTATGTAATTGCCTGGACTATGTATCTTTTATGTTGATTGGGAATTCTTTGGCGGAGATTGTTTGGATGAAGTGTGAAGGGACATAATTCATTGATAGTCCGTGGCGCGTGCATCAGTCACATCACAGTGGACCGTAGTGAACCCACATCTGCTTAGATAGCTCAGAAGTCTTTTCTCGGTGGAACTGTGCTAAAAACAATTATGGCAAATGTTGAAGTTTGTTTGGAGCGTCTCGAATATGAAAAGCCGAGGTCTTCGGTGCATCAAGAGCACGTCAGGAGAAGTACGTGCCTTGCCTCACGTTTACAATACAAATAGGGTTATTCCGGTTATAACGTCCATTGATGTTGAGTCTGATTGGACAAGTTCAACGACAGAATCACCCCTCATCCAGTGAGGGGCCATGAGGAATTGTAGAACTTTTCAGACAAAAGAGATCGGGGGACATTTATTGAAAAAATAATTCAGGAGATACTTGGGAAGATATGGACCATAAGGAACGTGCGATTCTGACACCAAAATTATTTTTTCTGAAGCCTTAATTCTAGCTTGGTGATTACTATCACAGACACCTGAAATCCAATTTGGCGAACAAGGGGCCCACAGATCTGATATCTTAAGATATGGTCAACATTCAGCCATAAGGACGGCCCCTTTCAGCAGACTCAGTCAGTGCAGAAACAACTGGTGTTAGTGAGTTGGGACTGTTGAGGTGCTGTACATGTAATCCAGCAGTCCTAGTATTAATACTCTGATTTGTGAGACTAGTGTACCTGTGAGAACAGCATGTCCAACAGTCCTAGTATTAATACTCTGATTTGGAGACTAGTGTACCTTTGAGAACAGCAGGTCGTGCAGTCCTAGTATTAATACTCTGATTTGGAGACTAGTGTACCTGTGAGAACAGCAGGTCCAACAGTCCTAGTATTAATACTCTGATTTGTGAGACTACTTTACCTGTGAGATCAGCAGGTCGTGCAGTCCTAGTATTAATACTCTGATTTGGAGACTAGTGTACCTTTGAGAACAGCAGGTCGTGCAGTCCAAGTATTAATACTCTGATTTGGAGACTAGTGTACCTGTGAGGACAGCAGGTCCAACAGTCCTAGTATTAATACTCTGATTTGTGAGACTACTTTACCTGTGAGATCAGCAGGTCGTGCAGTCCTAGTATTAATACTCTGATTTGGAGACTAGTGTACCTGTGAGGACAGCAGGTCGTGCAGTCCTAGTATTAATACTCTTATTTGGAGACTAGTGTACCTGTGAGGACAGCAGGTCCAACAGTCCTAGTATTAATACTCTGATTTGGAGACTAGTGTACCTGTGAGGACAGCAGGTCCAACAGTCCTAGTATTAATACTCTGATTTGGAGACTAGTGTACCTGTGAGGACAGCAGGTCCAACAGTCCTAGTATTAATACTCTGATTTGGAGACTAGTGTACCTGTGAGGACAGCAGGTCCAACAGTCCTAGTATTAATACTCTGATTTGGAGACTAGTGTACCTGTGAGGACAGCAGGTCCAGCACGATGGACAGCGAGGGCAGGGTGTTCCTTAGGTTCTTGCTCTGGGCTGGAGGGGGGTGTCTCCGCCCCACCACCCCCCCTAATGCAGACAGAACCTTCTCTGGGGAGTCAAAGGAAACGAGTAGCGTTTAGCATATATAGCATAGCATAACACAGCAAAACCTAACATGGCGTAACATAACGTAGCCTGGCATTGCACAGCATAGCATAACATAACAAAATGTTCGTCTCTTGCATCGCAAAGCATTATACACTATAGCAAAACATTTTATGTTATAGCTATAGCTATGCTATGTATGCTGTAATGTTATATTATGTTATGTTATTTTAATGCTATGGTATGCTATAGTGTGTTGTGCAATGCTATGCTATGCTAATGCTGTGTTATGCAATATCATAGCATAGTTGAGCATAGCTTACGTTCACTTTCTTGTGAGTTGAAAAAAACATGTGGCGCGGGCAGTTGGACGGAATATTTCATAGCAAACCAATTGTGTGTGTTTGGCGTATGTGAGAATGCGTTTACCCAGGATCAGCGGCACTGTGCGAGTCAGGTACAGAACTGTCAAGGCCAGACACTGAGAGAGGTATTGTGATTGGTTGGCATTCTCTCTAAGGGGCGTGGCTTTACGTATGTCCCGTTCCAGGTACATCACCAGTCTAGATGCAAGGAGAAGACACAGAATGAATTAATGATTACTACCACAGTTGCAGTCGAAAACGACTAGCTAGCTAAAAGACAGGTTCAATTATTTGGGGTTATACGTAGGTTTCATGTAATGTATATATAAAATAACATACTAGAAAAGATACTGTAAAGATTGCATGAGCTGCTTCAAATTGAAGTGTACCGAAGAGGATTAGGGCTACATCTGATTATTTCTTTTGAGTTTTTGAATTAAGTTTGAATATTTACATTATTCTCAGAATTCTGACTTCTATCTTAGGCTTCTGAGAATGAAGTCAGAATTCTGAGGATAAAGTCAAAATTCTGACCTTGATCAAAAAATGTTGACTTTAAACTCAGAATTCTGACATTAATATCAGAATTCTGACCTTAATCTCTGAATTTTTACTTTAAACTCAGAACTCCAAAATCCGCAAAATCCAAAATCCACATATGGCCCTAATCCTCTCCAGTAGAAGTGACACTTTGCCTTGAGGGAAACGTTGTTCTCAAAAGGATAATAATATTGAAGAAACCCCATGGTGAATGGACTCATAGTGTTGATCGTGCTTATGTTCTTGCCTTTCAAAAATGTGGTACATTTTTTACCAAATCCGCGCGTTTGTGCATATGTCTTTAGCTGCAGTAATTGAGGGGAATTGCAGCGTGTAAAGAACCAAAAAATAAAAATTGATCGGCAGCCAAGTAAAAAGCACAGTGCTTTAGAGTGCCCGGGAGAGAAGCGAGGTTAGAGGAGATGTTTATGAGTCTAAATCCATGCCTTCTCGGTTGGCTGGAACTCTGCCGGTTAATCTCGTAGCTATTTCCCTGCATAGCCCGCTTAAGAGAGACGGAGGCGCAGCACAACTCAACAAGAGGCTTGTCAAATGTCTCAAACACAACTGACCTACCCCATGGCCTTCTGTGCGTGTGTATGCGCGTGTGTGTGGTTGTGTTTGTTTGTGTGTGCGTGCCTTCACTCGCAACACTCAGTGGTATCTTGACACCACTTCAGCAAAATATATGTGAATGTATCTCCCTCCCTCTCTCTCTCTCTCTCTCTCTCTCTCTCTCTCTCTCTCTCTCTCACTCTCTCTCACTCGCTCTCTCTCTCTTTCTAACACACACACAAGACACACAAATTCACACGCCCACTGAGGAGCTAATTAAACAGCATGCTTGGGTGAGGAGTGGACTGAGGGAAGAGTCTGTGTGTGTGTGCGCGCACAGTGCGTGTCTGTGGTTGCATCAGGCTGAGCTCACAGGGAGAGAGACAGGCGGGTCAACTTTGACAGCTCCCAAACAGAAGAAGGGGAGAGAGAGCGAGATGTGAGCGAGAGCAAGAGGGAGAGAGAGCTGAGAGAGCGAGAGAGAAAGAGAGAGAGAGAGAGAGAGCGAGAGAGAGCGAGAGAGGGAGAGAGAAAGAGAGAGAGAGAGAGGGAGCGAGAGAGAAAGAGAGAGAGAGAGAGAGCGAGAGAGAGAGAGAAAGAGAGAGTGAGAGAGAGCGAGAGAAAGCAGGAAAGAGAGACAGTAGGATAGAGGGATGGCCAAAGACAAGATAGCAAACAAGATTTTGGAAAAATAAATGTGAAACAGAAAGCACTTTCAACAGAAGACAGCTCAAGATTCACAGCAGCAGTCGCTGCGTCAATACGAAAGTGTTAACGGTAAAACATCCCGTTTTATCGCTTAAAAAGTAGTTTCACTCCAACTTCTCTCTCTGGGATCAACACAATCTAATCTTATCTCAGGACAAAGGGAAGCAACTATATTTATAGGACAAGCACATGGGATAAAGGGATGCCTGGGGTCCTGTCAAAATAAGAGCGCACAACAGAGCATTTAGGAGTGACGTGCGACCACCGAGCCTTGTCT
>NC_136934.1:49738082-49739531 GCF_949987615.1 Pollachius pollachius | reverse complement strand
AATAGATGTTTCAATTGACCTTTGGGAATCTCTAAGTCTTCTTCTCAAGGGCCACAATCAGGACTCTTCACTCTTGTTTTGCAAGGACAAAAGAGAAATATGTCTGCTACCCAGCTTTCATTTTTTCAGTATTGAAAATGAGAATTATTCTAAATGAGGACAATTACTGTTGGTTTACTTAAATATTTATGAGCAAACCAAACAAGAGGGAAGCAGAATTCTAAAGTACAGTTTATTCTCTTATCTCCCTTTTTAATGAAAAGATGTTTGGCATGCGGCCGTAAACAAAAGTCATCATAACTGTCAAGAAGAACCAATCCTGCCAGTGTAAAGTTATAAAACGATATCTCTGGTTTTGTTATAAAGAAAAATATGTATTTCTTTTCTATCTAGTTGATCTTATGGCGTGTTCCTCAATCCTCGGACGCCAGGCTTCCCAGTCGAAAGTCGAAGATCTCTCAGCTTTCTTGCGGCATTTCTCTGAGGCGCGCCCCCTTTTTGACTTCATCTCTCGGAATTCTGAGAGTAGACCGAGAGCAGTGATGACGCTCTCAACAAAATGGCTGCGCCCGTCAAGAGATTAATCTTTTTTATATTTGTAAACGTTGGTCACTTTAATGTCGATTTTAAATGATCTTACACACTTGATTACATTGTTACCTTATTCCGGTCACCAAATTAAACATTGCATGCACTTGCTGTGCGTGCAATACAATGTAAAGTGGTGTTGTTTGTTTTCGGGCTGGTTTGCTAAAGAGGCTAATGTAGCTTACAATAAACGACGACTAGCCAATTTCATGACACAATCACAAAGACGAACAGGAACGCTATAAATGCTCCGGGACCGAAAATGATGTCAAAAGTGCATCGCGGAAGGCTGGTGTCGGAGGATTCAGGAACACACCATTTTACAACGTTTGTTTGTTCCAGTAAAGACCACTCAAGAGAAACCAAACACCTCAGACACAGCCCCATCTCTGCGGACCATGAACGCTGCTTTCACACCCCTTACTGTACAAGCAGGTCCAAAGGGCCTCACGTGGCCCCTGACTGCTGTGTGAGCTTCACACTTGGTTACTCCTCGAGTTTTATGATAAAATAACAATTTAAAATGCTCTACGTAAGATATCGAGGGCCACCATTTGAGTGTAATTAATTAGAAATGTCAATAGGCGCCGTGAGGATGTCTGTTTATGGTTGCCTGCAGGCCTGCCTCTGTTTCATACAGCTATACAGAGTCTAGACAGCTACCGGCCATTTATGACCTATCAAGGCCAGCACTTTCCTGATCGGATTTGGGAATCCATCTTGCCTGTCTATCACATTTGCCCACACACAATTATCACAGCTTCACGACAGGTGTGTGAATGAAACACTTCTCAGTGTTGTGTGTGTGTGTGTCTGTGTGTGTGAGTGTGTTTCCGTGTGCTTGTGCGCATGTGTGTGTGT
>NC_136934.1:49715582-49735582 GCF_949987615.1 Pollachius pollachius | reverse complement strand
AGAAATAAATGCAGACAGACAAACAGACAGACATACAGACAGACAGACAGACAGACAGACAGACAGACAGACAAACAGACAGAGATAGAAACAGATAGACAGCAAGAGAGACAGAGATATAGACAAACAGACAAAGCGAAGAGACAGACAGGCAGAGATAAAGAGAGATACAGACAGAGACAGACAGACAGACAGAGAGACAGACAGAGGCCGACAGACAGAAAGACAAACAGACAGGTGGGTTCCATAAGTAGGTGAAAACAGAAACGTTCCATTGGAAAGTAAAAACTCATGTATTTTCATCGATGTAAAATGCATCTTTACATGAATTTGTGTGGTCAAAATGCTTCAGCTATTAAAATCATGAATATTCTTTGCCTAGGACAGGGGGGCCCAAATTCTTCCAAGTGGAGGGCCAAAATGTAATCGTGGGGAGGCTCGTGGGCCAAAATTTTAATTTTTCAGTATATTTAGTCAAATATGTGGGAGGCGGCTGAACAGGATAGGAGCTCAACAGCGCCACCCTACCATCAATGTATCACAATGTTATTCTAGGGTCAGGAATGGAGGTGCACCAATAAATAATATTCAATGAGAGCGAGCGCAGATTCCGAAACACTGATGGCGGAAAACAATAATATATACAGTGGGTAAGGCGCGGGCCGAATAAAATCGGTTAGGGTTAGGCCCAAGGGTTAGCCCCAAATTGGGCAGCCCTGGCCTAGGATGAAGACCAAAACACCACTCATACCACTCCATACAGCTCCAGTATATTGAACAAATCGGTATCTTAGAAACCCCTATGAATACATTTATTTTGTATGATTACATAAACTTGGTGAACACTACACTGAAAAAATATTTTTGGTATGAAAATAAATCTACACAGATTCAAGCTTTTCTTTTTACTTTGTGCAAAATATGAATATATCCAAAAAACTAGCAGTATCAATGCATTACTTTCCCACAGAGCGAAAACAACTACGATATATCAGCTTTTTGATTTAAAGTTCAAACCATGTGAACTTTATTTATCTTTGACCTTTGCACACATACAATGAGATAACAGCTTTGTGTGACATTCAAGAAGTTCAAGCGTGGAACGGTGAGCATGTTTGGGAGTGTGGCTTCCCATTGGTTAGTTTCCCAGCCAAGCTAACCATATTAAAGTGTTGCAGAGTGGGCCAGCCCTTATTTACCGAAATTTGTTTAGAGGTCTTTCTTGATTGACATGCAATGGCAGCCAATCACAGAACGTATGCCGAAAAAGCACTTCTTGATTATTATTTTTTTATCAAAATGTGATATTCAACGATTGCTCAGAAGTCTACAAAAAAAAATATATATATATATATATATATATATATTCTGGTGGGTTTAATTATATTGTTGTGTTGTTTTCCCCTGTTTTTTAATTTGTATTGCCTTTTATCTATAACGATAAAGTTTGATTGAGTGAACAAAGCTGGGGCCATTAAATCTCCCAAAAGCGCCAAAAAAATCTGTGAGTGTAAATGCTTTCTTTGTATTTTTTTTACTAATCACCCAAAACAAATTAAGCAGGACAACTTGTAATGGTTGAATCCATAATGACCATGTTTAGCCGGGTTGGAGGTCAATTGGGCTTCGGGTCATTTATTTTGTAAGCCTTAAGGTGGCGGTCCAGGAAATAAATCAAGGCACATTTTTAATTGCTTAGTCTTAGTTGGTACATAGGTTTGTACAGTTATTCAATTGAGTTTAATTATAAAACATATTAATTAATCCTACTTGCTCCTTACATAGTTCCCGGTAAAGTACTGGGATAACCTGGTACCTAAAGTCAACACAATTCCAAACCAAACCAAACTAATGAGCATCGAATGTTAGGGTTATGTATTTTATAACTGTGCATGTGCACAGCGATAGGGCATGTAAGTCATAACGTCACATTGAATTAAGCACCTCCATTTAAGAAGTATAGAAGGAAACAACACACCAACAACACTTTTAACTTTAAACCTGAGAAGAAATATTAGTAAAAACGAACTGAGGAGTTTGGATGCGTGTGTGTTTTTTGTGTCTGAGACTTAACAGATATGAATGAGATCAGTTTGAGTGTGTTTGTGTGCGTGAGTGTGTGTGTGTGTGTGAGTAGCTTACAGAGATGGCCGTGATTCTGACAGCCTCCACGGTGGAGTGGGTGAACAGGTACCACAGGGCGGGGCCTGTCTCCACGGTGACCAAGCTGTGGGCGGAATCCGTCACGGTGGTAGCAAGGTTTTCGACGGTCTTAGCAGCCACGTGCTGGACCACGGCGTCATCCTGGGACACACAAACACAAACTCCCTAAGTACAAACAAAACATGCAGTTCGAGAGTTCCAGACAAATGTATGGAATATTTAAACCCGACTATCTCTAACCATTTATTTAGTATTACCGTGGTCTAACCAGCCCTACACCACAGGATTTGTGGGTAATATGTGTCTCAGAACAAAAGCACTCTGCATATGGTAAAAAAACATATTTGCACACTTTGAACATTGCCTCTGACTAGGTGTAGGCGTGTAAGTGATTGAGTGAGCAAGACGTGTGTGTGTGTGTGTGTGTGTGTGTGTGTGTGCGTGTGTGCGTGACGTGCAATGATGTAAGGGCCAATTAGGTCCTGTTGCCTAAAAGGCTTTTTTCTTCTCATTTCCTCACAAAAAGCGCACAGTAACGCGGCAAGACTGCAATTGTTGTTAAAAATGGTTCCCCTCTTTCACGGTGAAGTTCCAGCCCGCAAACTCAATTATTTAAGGCCATCACTCTGCATACAATGAAAGGCAACGCTGAACAAAGGAAATAACACAATCACAAACGGACAATTAGATTAGATTTGCTCTGCATCACAGCCATGCAACAATTTCTTTTGAGAAAAAATAAGAATAACTGAAGAGCGGGGTTATTCTGAAGTCTGGGTGTGTAGTGTACACGTTTATGTAACTGTTCTCTTGTGTACGTGCACATGTTTGTTTGCATACAGTATGTCTTAAACACCTGTGTGCTGATTTATTCACACGGGGTGTGTGTGTGTGTGCGTGTGTGTGTGCGTGTGTGTGTGTGTGTGTGCGCACACACACACGCACGTGTGTGTATTTGTGTGATACACAAGCCGGTTGCTCCTCATACTGAGAGAATGAGGCCAAGCTAATGAAATCTCAGCGGGTGGAGGAAATTAGCTTCTTTTTTTCTCTCTCTCTCTCTCTCTCTCTCTCTGTCTCTCGCCCTGTCTCTCCACGGAAGTGATTGTGTTGCGCGGAGACAGAAAGTAGAACAGAAGTGATTGACTCCGTCAGACTATTATTACTGCTTTCCCCGGCCTTGCATCAGCACACTGCACTCCCTCGATAGCAGACACCGTTTCTATTCACAAAACTCACTACACAGCCGCCCACAATAGCCAGCGCAGTGTAATTACAGCTGCTTTACAAATTTACCATGGCAGCAAATGGACATTTTTTATTTCCCCCCCCCCCTCCCCCCTCTCTCTTCAGGTGACAGACAATTATGGCGTTAATTTATAGTTACAATAATCAACACGGTGGCAGACAGATGGGCCACAGAATGGTGCTCCGGTCTACAAAAGGTGTAGGAGAAAAGCCGTTGGACCGAGCAAGCTGGAAAAAGTGACAGGAATAAGAAAATATATGGTAACACTTTATAATAAGGTGCCATAATAAATAGCAAACTAGTCATTACCTAACCCTTTGTTAATATTTGTTAATTGTTACTAAAATATCTATTTGGCACAAGTTAATAGTGTTTTCATCATTAATTAAATATTAGTTGTTTGCATAACCCTAACCCAACCCTAACACACAACCCTAACCCTAACCCTAACACACGGCCCTAACCCTAACTCACGGCCCTAACCCTAACTCACGGCCCTAACCCTAACACACGGCCCTAACCCTAACAATAACACACAGCCCTTACCCTAACCCTAACACACGGCCCTAACCCTAACCCTAACACACAGCCCTAACCCTAAACCTAACCATAACAGATGGCCCTAACCCTAACACACAGCCCTAACCCTAACTCACGGCCCTAACCCTAACCCTAACCCTAACACACGGCCCTAACCCTAACCCTAACCCTAACACACGGCCCTAACCCTAACACACGACCCTAACCCTAACGCTAACACACGGCCCTAACCCTAACCATAACACACAGCCCTTACCCTAACCCTAACCTCAACACATGGCCCTAACCCTAACACACGGCCCTAACCCTAACCCTAACCTTAACACACGGCCCTAACCCTAACACACGGCCCTAACCCTAACACACAGCCCTAACCCTAACCCTAACCAGTAACACTCTGTGGTCAGTGAAAAAAACTATTAACTTGTGCCAAATAGATATTTTAGTAACAATTAACAAATATTAACAAAGGGTTAGGTATTGACTAGTCTGCTATTGATTATGGCACCTTATTATGAAGTGTTACCAAACAATGAATTGCTTTGCGGGGGAAAAGGCCAGACCAGGTGATATTCTGAGGCAGGAAGGCATCGAGTCACGTATATATATACATACCCCCAAACATGTGCATTCCCTCGTTCTAAAATCGACCAAACTTATTTTATAAGTCAAGTAATCCGTTGGTCCATCTCATGATAATTCATTGAAGTCAGTGCAACATCTCAGTGGTACCAAATGTCTCAGTAGCAGGAAACACAGAGGTGTTTTCAACGATCAACACCAAGGCAGATGGATTGGGCAGCGCCTAGCCCAGACAAACATTAGCCGCGATCGCTACCTGGCGAGCCGCCCATTATCTAGCCATTTACCTTAGCATCTCAGTAAACAGCTAAAGAGCTGCTCCCCGACCGCCAGCACATCCCTTCCTGTATATATCCACTAAATGAAGACTTACGGAAGGAAATTGAAAATATGAAAGTAGGCCTAATAAAATTGGATACCGCAGTTGAAAGTTCTTAGAGGCCATAGAATCACAAAAAACATAGTATCTAACGACAAACAAACACATTTGGTTTGTTTGTAATTATTCAGAAAAATAAATAAATTAATTAATTCAAATTAAATTGGGTTTTGCCCCAATTTCAAGATGCCTTTTGGGACACACAACCACCGGGGGCTCACATACCACACGGGACTTAAAACAAAAACTAAATAAGCACCTTATTATTGAAAGGAACCGTGCTGACGTCTGTTCACGAATAGTCAGATCCAGAGCGTGCGTTGGATTCCCGCAACATCCCTCCGAGAGCCGGTGCGATGGTCTATTCCGTCACTCCCCAGGCCATATGGGCCGGCTCACTAATGAGCCCACGGGGGAGGCTGCTGTCCTGCCAGCAACTACAGAGAGATACTGCAGAGTGAATGAGATGGAGAAAGCGGCCTGTGTGTGTGTGTGCGGGTGCGTGTGTGTGTGAGTGTGAGTGAGTGTGTGTGTGTGAGTGTGCGTGCGGAGAGGGGAAGCAAGCAGTAAAGTTTGCCTCGAGTGTGTCCTTATGGTATAGAGAGAGAGGGATTAGAGATTTAAAGAGAGTTGTCTAATGGTGGTGTTAGAAGCCGACTGTATTCCCTACAATGATGACTCCTCCGAACGGAGGAAAGAATGTATACCACAGGCTGTGAGCAAAATCGGCCTCAGGGAAATCTTCTAGGATAAGCCGCATAGTACTTAAGAGGTTAAAACAATATTTGAAGGGGGAAGATGTGTTTGTTATCAAGGAATTACACCAATAACATTGCCATGGCTGGGCACTGGGGATTCGGTGGCAGGTAAAGTTTTTTGTTAGACACTGTACAGTGAAATGGTAATACAGAGGTTATCCAACTGAAACAAATCCCTGAGATGAATCCACAGGGAGAAGAGCATCCCAGGAATATGTATTGATGCTAAAAGCAGTTATATTTATATTGCTGAAATTGGTCGGAAAATATTCTAAAGGTGCCAATATCGCAAACTCAAACGAATGCCTCCAAAATGGCTCACATCATCGCAACACCTTTGTCACAGGAAGATTACTGTTATTTCTATGTTTCTGAATAAACTTGGCTCCTGAACGATAAGCTATATTCATATGTGTCTACATAATCTCCCCAGATGAACATTAGCCCCTTGTTTGACTTCAAAAGCTAATGATGCCTTTGTCAAAGCAAATGGTAGCCATCTCGACCCAAGCACAATAACATATAACCTGACCATGAACTCACAAGCTCTTACCCTAACATAACCGACCTTAACGTGAACTTAACACTAAGCCAGTGATTCCCCGTCCGCTTTGTTATATCAAGAATTCGAAAAGGATGCCGCTAAACAAAAATATTTCAATTTGTTATAAATATTACACATATGGTAGGAAACTAGGCTGCAAGACCGTGCACATCGACATCTGCTTCTGTTTGTCTGTGCGGAGCTCTTGTGAAAAGGAATGCCCCAACTTTGAACTTCTTTGTACTTCTACTCTCTAGTACTGTAAGCTTCCATGCCCAGGGCTCTGGGAGGCTGTTCATTTGCCACTGGTTCAGTGGAGGAATACACTGGTTTGGAAGTGTAATCCATAAGATGTAGTATTCTTACAGAAGCTTTGCTAATAGGGAGAACCTCTTGAGAAGGGCTTGCGCCATAGACTTGGTTTTGTGATTCTGGTCTGAAAGAGTTGAAGAAGTTTGGAGGAATCCTTCGGCGTCGGTGTACGGAGAGTTGAAAGGGTGAGCGGATATGATGACTTGAAACGCTCGCAAAGTGCAGATTAGTCGATCTTCTTTATATCCCTGCATGTTTGCACCTGGCCTTTGAGGCTCCAGTGTTTATATGTGTGTTTGTGTGTGTGTGTGTGTGTGTGTGTGTGTGTGTGTGTGTGGGTGCATGCATAAACAGGTTTTCGCATGTGTGTGTGTGTGTAGGTGTGTATAAGCCTTTTTCGTGTGTCTGAGCTTTAACCGGAGCCTGTGTGTGTGTATGTGTGTGTGTGTGTGTGTGGGAACACGTATGTGTATGTGTGTTTGTGTGTGTGTGTGTGTGTGTGTGTCTCTGATGTGGTTTCCCCTCTATAATTAAAGTCCTTCAGAAGTCTGTGTGCACCTGGTTTTGAATAACCCCTATGGCAGGAGCGCAGACAACATCTCCCATCTATCACTTCAACAGCACACCCGGACCAACACAGAGAGACACGATGTCTGCTACACAGGAGACAGGCAGACAGGCAGGCAGACAGACGGACCAGAGATAGACAGATTCAATGAGTGGAGGGACAGGAACAAGGGAAAGAAGATAACTTCCGCAATACTCCAATTTCAATGACAGACACGCACGGACATGCGGTCTGACGGCACACACCGGCGCACACACACTCGGACAGACACACACACAACACAAAGTCTGAACACACACACACACACACACACGTCTACTCACAGACACACAGTCTTAACACACACACACACAGACACACACACACACACACTCACAGACACACACAAAACACATAGTCTGAACACACACTTACACACACACAGACACACACACAAACACAGACACATAGACACACACAGACACAAACACACAGTCTGAACACACACACTCACACAGGCTAAACACTCACACAGACACACACACACAACACAGTCTGAACACACACACACACACACACTCACAGTCTGAACAGACAAAGACACACTAACACACATACATGCACGCACACACACACACACACACACACACACACACAAACGTCTGACGAGAAGGGAAGAGGGAAAGAGACAGACATGCCTATCCAAACACAGTCAGCTAAGCCCAGGGCAGAGCTGAGCCTTGCAGGGTGAGTAGAGGCCAGCATGGGGGAAATAGAGAAGCCAAACCCAATGGAGGGAACTCAAGTAAGCAGGCAGACCCAACGGGCAAAGGCAGGGGGTGGTAGGTGCAGGGCAAGTGCAGCAATAACACTTTCAAATCATATTTGGAATGTGCAGTTTAGTTCAGGTTCCAAACCAGTTTCTTAGTAATCTAAAGTTACAAATTACAAAACATGCCAAGCAAAACTTCGCAGTCTGCGGTGTAGCATGTATCGAAAAACTTGTATCGTCCCTGTATCAGAGCGCGCTATTGATCTTATCTTGTCTCTACATGGAAAGAGAAATTAAGTAAAAGATGGTGTATATGGGGGTGGGTCGGTGGGGCGAATTCGACTCTTGCAAACCAATTATTTTTGTTTAGCCAAAGAAGACGGCGGCGACGCGACGTTTTCAATGAGCTCGTGTGATGAGCCGCCACGCCGAGTCATGTACAGTGTGCCGCGGCTGCTACACTCACTTCAAACTCTTGGCAAACTCATAAAACAGGAACTTTCTTACTCTCTGACTTTTCCTTAAGACCGTCTATCTCCCGCATTCCTTGAACTAAATAATGAACTCATGTCACTAATCTCCAAGAAGAAGCTCCATTTATTAAGCCTGCAGCGCCTCTTTCCCAATCAATACACCTGAACTATAGGAAGCACTCCTGGAGGAGTGTGTGTGTGTGTGTGTGTGTGTGTGTGTGTGTTTGTCTGTGTATGTATATGTGTGCGTATCAGTGTGTGCGGTTGTAAGTGTGTACGTATCAGTTTATGTGTGTGTGTATGTGTATGTATGCGTATCAGTATGTGTGTGTGTGTGTGTGTGTGTGTATGTGTATGTGTGCGTGTGCATATCAGTGTATGCAGTTGTGAATGAGTATGTATCAGTGTACGTGTATCAGTGTGTATGTGTGTGTGTTTGTGTGTGTGTGAGTGTGTGTGTGTATCTGTGTTTGAGTCTGTGGGTCTGTGTGGGTCTGTGTGTGCGTGTGTATAAGTGTGTGTGTGTATGTGTCCGTATCAGTGTGTGCGGTTGTGACTGTGTACGTATCAGTGTATGAGTATCAGTGTGTGAATGTGTGTGTGGGTCTGTGTGTGTGTGTGTTTATAAGTGTGTGTGTGTATGTGTCCGTATCAGTGTGTGCGCTTGTGACTGTGTACGCATCAGTGTATGAGTATCAGTGTGTGAATGTGTATGTCGGTCTCTGTGTGTGTGTGTGTGTGTGTGTGTGTGTTTGTGTGTGTGCCTGTGTTGGGACACACAGGGGTTGAGACCCGGGACTGTCCTGGAGAGTCCCCTTCTGTTCTGCTCTCCCTCGTGGAGGATAGTCATAATAAAACTTTAATACACACGCCGGTGCTGTTCTACTGCACCGTGAGTGTGTGTGTGTGTGTGTGTGTGTGTGTGTGTAGACGTGTGTGTGTGTGTGCACACGTGCACATGTTATGGGGGCTCGACTGCCCCTTGGCTCATAGTACTCTGTTCACACATATGAAACACACACACACACACACACACACACACACACACACACACACACACACACACACACACACACACACACACACACACACACACACACACACACACAGCGAGACCTTTCATTGCTGGCAGCTGAAGCACAGTCTTATTCAAGCTCATAAATAATTTCCTGCAGCACAAGTCTGGCCTGGAAAGCTGCCTTTTCACTCTATGGCATCAACAACACGCCCCCCCCCCCATCCCCCACCCACCACCTTCCCAATCTTTCACTCACTCACCCCCCCCCCCCACACACACACACACACTCCCTCCCTGCCAACGATCTAACGCCAGAGCAGAAGACCCGAGCGAGGATTCAGGCTAGCGTTAAAGCGGCCGGAGCCCCCCCCCAGCGGCGTCGGAACGCCGTCCTTGGTGGGCCAAGAATGCTCGTGGCCACGCCTCCGCCGTGAAACCGCGGCCGTGTGACCTCGCTGCGAACGGGGCGGTTTAAAGTGTTAAGCCTTGAAATTGTTTGTGTAACAAAAAAACATGCGCTGCGTTTGAAAGCCTGTTCTCGCTGGTGTTTATTTTAGAAAAGAAAAATGAATTTGAGCAATAGCCCGATAAGTCGGTTGCCTTCCTCGGCTTTCCGAGGAGAACAGAGAGGAGAACGTCACAATGAAGCCTGGATACGTGGTGAATCGTCAACGTTTAATGATAACGCGTGCTTGGATTAGCAGCCGGCTATGTGCTCGGGGACTGAGCCGCCCAGGACCCAGCGACACAACGAGGGTCACAACCGCGTGGCTCGATTTCAAAGCAGCGCTAAAATTAACCAAACCAAAAGCATTTTGATTAACGTTTTAATGACATGCGTGCTGATGTGTACACTGTGGGCGTTGATTTAATGAGTTAGAGACGTATGAAAGGGGTTGACGGCATTGAAATGAATGGACTAGAGAGTAGAGACCTGGTTGGTATATGCTTACTATACTAAAATGCAATCTGTTTCCTACCAGGACATAATAGAAATGTCTGTTGTATTTTCTGACTATGAAAACCAAATATTAATTTAATTATACAGAAGAATAAGAAATAATGACTGCGAAAGATGTTTTGTCTGGTCCCTTGAAAGCGACGTTAAGGTACTTAATAGTGAATACATTTGAACGTGAGCCATTATTATCAGTCATTAATTAGGAAGAGGTATCTCCAATTAGCGCTCCTTTATGTTGTGCAGAAGCATTCGAGTGAGAATTTGAGAGTTTGAAAAGCCTGAAAAACATTTCAAATGTTATAAAAATAAGTAGTATTTTATATTTGTATAAGTGTAGTGGAGGTCAGTGATGAATAAGATGAATACGTTTAAGAGGTTTGCTAGAGCTTTGATGTAACAGAAACCTATTTTGCATCGAGACATAATGTCTCAGAAGGTCTGGGGGAACCACGGAACACTGCGACGCACTGCAGTGAATGAAAACAACCCCAAAATTGATTCAAGCAAAACGCCAAACGTGTGATATATTAAAGTGAAAACTCCTGGTTTTTGTCTCCTTTCATTTACTGTAAACAAACAATTGCAGGTACACAATGCTAACTAAAACTAACTCGAATGACGCTAACTTTAAATGACACAGAATCTAAATATAATTAATACTTATAGTCACTTATAATTGACTCTTAACAACACCGACTTGCCTTCAGCATTGTGGAAAGAGCGCGAGCACAGCCATGCAGCCCCTCTCGTATTCATTTAATAAAAGGCATTTGAGGGCTTAATAATATAAAGCAACCGGACATCTGGGGGGCAGTTCAACTAGTAGGCCAGAGGGATTAGGGGCTGAAGGGAGGGGTGAGTCGCAAGGGGGGAGGAGGGGGTAGGGTTGGGTCTGCTGAGGAGTGTCGGGTCCCCAAGGCACTGTTTTATGAGTGACACACACCCACACACACCAGCACACACACACACACAGCTCGATGATAATAAATAAGTCAACCCTTCCCTCTGAATCCAGGAGTCCTGTTCTCTCTCTAAGCTCCCATCACCCCACCCTCACCCAAAACACACGCACACAGGCACACACACACACACACACACACACACACACACACACGCACAAACTCATGCACACACTGCTTCATCTTCTTCCACACACACACACACACACACACACACACCAAACACAAACAAGCACACACACTACTCCCCTCGGCACACTGACACACAAACACTCTGTGACAAACGCACTCACACACACACAAAATCTATCTACTCCACCTTCTTCTCCGCCTCCACACACACACACACACGCATGTACACACACACGCACACACTATCTTCACCTTATGCACAACCACACACACACTCACAACCACACACACACACACACACAAACGACCCCCACCAAACGCACACACACATGCACACACACACACACGCACGCACGCACACACACACACAAACTTACTCCAACAAACGCACACGCACACGCACGCACACACTCACCTTGCCCCAACAATAATAACAGTCCCAGGGGATTTGGGAGCAACAGTAGGTACCGGCTGACAACTGTATGCCGACCTGTGTTCTATCTTTATTCATTAGGCAGAGGCACGGCGGTAAATACTGTACTGCCTCCACCCTGCCTGCCACCCATTTATCTCCCTGCGGAGCCAGCTTACTGCAGGCTTCTGGCACTCTGAGCAGCAACACCAATCAGAACCGCCGCTGCCATCGCGGTGGGTGACATCACTTTGCGCTAATTTCCGCCAATTGGAAACAAACAAACATATCTACCTCGGCTCAACGTTGCTATTGCCACACTTTGTATAACTATAAATATAACTGTATGTCATGTTATATATATTATGTTATATATATATATATGTCATGATATATTGTTATATACATTCAAAAAGAGGAGCCTTTAAACGAGACGTAGCTGTCATTGTGTGGGCCGACGGTTAGTCCAATTGTACTCCTCCATTTCAGTATTCAATTTGGGTTTGATTAGCAGGAACAGAAAAAGTCTAAAAAATAAAGAAAGAAAGAAAGAAAGAAAGAAAGAAAGAAAGAAAGAAAGAAAGAAACCAATGCTAGTGCCCCTCTCTACCTGTTTGTGTGTGTCTGTGTGTGTTCGGTGTCTGTGTGTGCGTCTGTGTGTGTTCGGTTTGTGTGTGTGTGTGTGTGTCCACAGGGTGCTAATTGCTGCTGAGGTCATGCTACTGAGCCTTACAAGGCTGTGTTTGATGCAGGTGAATGTGCCCCAGTGTGTGTGTGCGTGTGTGTGCGTGCGTGCGCGAGTGTGTGTAGGAGTTGGGAGCATGCGACTGCTCTGCATGTCCTTGACTCGCAGCATCGCAAGCAACGCTTAAGGCGTACAGATCTCCCCCATCATTACTGCGAGAGCTGGGACCCCCCCTCCACACACACACAACTCACTAAACAGACACACACACACACACACACACACATATACAGTGTGAAAGAGAGGGTGAGAGAGCCGCAGACTGAGGCAGAGATATGCAGTCAGACACGTGCATCCATGCACACACACACACACACACACACACACACACACACACACACACACACACACACACACACACAGTGTGAGTGGAAGAAGACACAGACCCAGTCACAGATATGCAGGCAGGAAAAGGAAAAAACACACACACATACACACACACACACACACCAAGCGCGCACATGTGCGCGCGGGGAGACATGCTCACCCCTTCCCTGAGGCTCCTCATTAAGCCGGAGTAGGCGGCTGCAGGAACGAAGCACATCGCCTCTGGGGAGTCTCCTCTCCTCCTCTCCTTCTTCCTCTTCCTCTTCTTCTCCTGCTCCTCCTGATAGAGAGACGCAGAGACACGCGGAGAGAGGGAGGGAGGGAGGAAGGACGGAAGGAGAGGAGCAGGGGGGAAAAGGTGGTGGTGTCGGAGGTGTCGGCGATGGTGGTGGCGCCGTGTATGTGTGTGTTTGTGTGTGTTTGTGTGTGTTTGTGTGTATGTGTGAGTGGGGGATGGTGGGTTGGGGGAAGGTGTTTGGTCACAGGGGGACATCGAGAAAGAGAGAGGCCGAGAGGGGGAGAGAGAGAGAGAGAGAGAGAGCGAGAAAGAGAGAGTGAGCGCATTGTTATTATCGTAAATGTTAATGGTTTATTATTTGCAGAATGTTATTAAGGTCTAAGATGCACCAGGTGTGTTGCGAGAGAAAGAGAGAGAGAGAGAGAGAGAGAGAGAGAGAGAGAGAGAGAGAGAGAGAGCGAGAGAGAGAGAGAGAGGAAACCGTGAATGGTCACGGTAAAAAGTGAAGGAAGTGAGCAAGGCATGACGTCTGGATAAACGTACAATATGCTCACAACAATTCTTGGTCTTTAACTTTTTATGTTTCATATTCTTCATTGCAAATGAACGGCGTTTCAGGTAAATGTCGTCACACATTTTCACGTGTTGCAACACAATTACCAGTGTTGAAATGAACAATACACCCTGATGGATTATAGTCAGGTGATGCTAGCCAGATACATTCAAGTATCCATTGCATTGCCTTCCTTCGACTTTGAAACTTGACTTACTGTGAGGGGATTTGTTGTGTGAGAGAGAGAGAGAGAGAGAGAGAGAGAGAGAGAGAGAGCGAGGGGGGATCCTCCAAGTGAAGGTGCTAGCCACTGAGCTAGCAAGCTCCAGGATACAAACAACCTTGAGAAAAAGTGCACTATGGGCGACAGATAATCATTGTCATTGACTTTTGCTGGGGAAGGCCAAGAGAAGAGTGAAACAGGCATTTCTCTCCCGTCTTCTATATATTTATTTATCTTTTACTTGGGGACACTGAGTGCTTCTGCTGCACTAGAACCACCTGACAGGGCAGGTATATTCTGCTGTGGACCGGTGTCTTTCACGCTGAAAGTGTGTGTGTGTGTGTGTGTGTGTGTGTGTGTGTGTGTGTGTGTGTGTGTGTGTGTGTGTGTGGGGGGGGTAAGGTAGTATAATGGTCACAGTGAGCAGAGGGGCTAGCGGCAGCCGCTTCTTCGGAATTGGCGCGTCAAAGAAGTTGGGACTGCAGTCGTTTTGTCGACATACTCTTTCAGGATTATTTAGGCGAACAATCCCGTTGAAGTGGCAAGCAGGAGCCAGGCCTGAGCTCTGACCTAGATAGCGGAGCGGCGCTCATTTACTGATTTATGCTCACACAGCTGGGGTTACATCTAGCTTTGAAAATAGTGGGGAGAGAGAGAGAGGGAGAAAGAGAGAGAGAGAGAGAGAGAGAGAGAGAGAGAGAGAGAGAGAGAGAGAAAGCGTGCAGCTGATCATTATCATTGACTAGTTCACCTTGAGACATTTTAAAGACTCAAGCGTAAAATCCAAACCCATCACCACCTCTTTTAACCGTCACTGAGGGAGCAGAACACGCACACACGCACGCACGCATTCACACGCACGCACGCACACACACACACGTACACACACAAAAACCAACTTCATTAACTTCCTATGACATGCAAAGACTCGCAATAAACAAAACAAACAAAACATCTAAATCGTCCAATTAAAAACATAATCCAACGCCGTTGCACATTTATTTTCATTTGACTGAGAAAACAATGATTCAAGCCAGATATATGTATTCAACCAATCTATAATCATAACCCTAATGAGCAGCGGGCTGTTGCATCAAAAGTTAAGCGAAGATTAGAGGAAAGGATTACTGCTGTGTTGTAGCAACATCGGCCCTATGTCTGCTCTGTGCAACCGCGTGAACACTAATCATTATCATTGACTGCTGTTGCAGTCCTTCGGGTCCTGCAGCAGCGCTATGGGGCAAGGTAGTTTCTGCGGGTAGACTTTAAAAGAATCCTGCTATTAGTTCTAATGGCCAGATAGCCCGGAGGCAGGGATTTCTGTCCCCGACTCTGCCTGCAGTCTCACACAGCAACTGCCGGTTTCAACGGAACTCGTCATATTTACTAGTTTATTCGTTTAGCAGAAACAACTCCCTAAAAATAACAGGGCGAAAAAGTGAGTGTATACACATATACACCGTACTAGTGTCAACTAAAGGTCCTGCTAACAAAATGAAGAAAAAGAGCATCTCTGCGTTTGTGGGAATCCAAAGCTCCTGACAAGGAAGAAGCACATATTCTCAGTTTCAGGATAGGTATATTTTAGCAAGAGAGAGAACTCAACATCCTAGGGATGACCAAATCAATGGGTGGACTCTGGCAGACTTTTAATTAAAAAAAAGTTCAATGTCGATTGAATTGGTCTTGAGAGAAAATGATGAAGCACAAATGTATGTAAAACTGAATCACAAATTACAAACCCTTTACAAGTAATTGACAAACAAATTTAACTCCCAACCTTCAGGATCAAACGTCAGTAACATCCCACATAACATTCAACCCAATAGTGTTGGTGTTGTGTAACATGTTATACTTCTAGAAAAAAACGAGGCAAGGACATCTTTCTGATATTTGATTCAAAGTGTTTTTACATCAACCTTCCTCCTGGATTTTATCCTGCGGGCATTCAACCTGCTGCCACTATGCCCTTGGGCAAAACTGACCTTGTGGTAGTGGAGGAAAGTGAAAAAGGATTTAGCAAACAGAGATCAATAATGGCAAGCCTTACTAATTATTGTGCACAAACCACAATAATCAGACTCAGACCTAGCCATTATTTTTTTAAATTCTGTGATTGAGAATGAAATGGTGTGGAAAATAGCCCTTCTAAAAAACCTTGAAAATATGTGTTTTGCACCCACAATAAGAATGAGGGATTGATTCCTTTAAGGTCATCAATCACTCACCTAAATAAGAAAGTGATTTTAATTAAATTACCATGTCAATTCAATATTGGGCAGTCATTAATTATATCAGCTCTTCCTATACTTTCTCTGGAGGTCGTGTGAGTTTATTTTCACTCAGTATTTTTCACATCTTCATCTATTTAAAGTTGGAAGTGCGTAGTAATGTGGCACAGCAAAACTAGCATATCATATTGATGCAGTGGTTTAGAGAATTTTTACAGTAAATGTTGACATGCATCTTTCATGCCATCACGCAACTTTGGCCCACGCATTCCGTGCACATCCAGATGGCAGTATGATACGAACCATCTTAGAATATAAATAACTGTGGATTTATTTCATACATATTTCACACAAACAACAGAAATAGCTGCACATGGCAGCTCAAGCACAGCTTCATCGTCAATAATCAAAAACCCAAAACCCAAAAAGAAAGCCAGAAAAATAATTGTCAATGTGTTTCTTGTTGTTGTTGTGCAAGACAAGCAGGATTCTTCCTAATGATGACTTCGTTAAAGTTGAACGTGCTTTGTTGAGGCAAAAATGAGTTGTGCTCAGTAAGAACAACTCCCTGTCTGGCTCAGGAGCATACGGAGGCAACAAGCTTCTCAGTTACCGCCTGGAGACATCGTCAACATCTGGAGCAGAGTGCACCCAGGTACACTCAGTCCAGACTGAAATGGATGTGATGCAGCGGAGCTTCTGTTCTTGGCTCGTTGCGTCCGGGGCTTAGCTGTTGAACCCTCTCTGTCCGAGTACCCTCGCTCTGTTTTATATCGCTAACAGCATCTAACAACAAAACTTATTTCATCTGGTCTCTAGTGTAAACCTCTAACTAAAAGGAACAACAAAAGATGATGATGATGATGATAGAAATACGGCAAGCACTGTTGTTCCCATTGTATTATTATACTCTGATTTACTTTTAGATTCACATCAAATCCACAACAAAAAGGCTGAAAGAAGGTCATGATCTTTGACATTTTTCAGGCCTACCGAAATACTAACACCGGTCTCCCACTTCCTATGAGACGTGTAGGTAAGTTACCGTTCCCCGAAGCGGGAAGAACAAGACCAAGACAAGTAGAACAACAACAAAGACAAGGAGAATAAATACGATTTTGAATTTGTCAAAGAATTTGACAAAGCAATATCCAAAACATGGAGCGAAAAGGGATATCCCTCTCATAAGTCCCTCTCCCTCCCTTTCCCCCCCGCCGCTACACCAATACAACTCAAACAAACATGGCTCCCTCTGAGTATGAAGCATGCTTGAAATTCCCGCCCTCTCTCTCAGTACACATTCGAAGCACCCCGTTCCCGGCGTTCCCTGGGGTTCCCTGGCATATCATCAAATCCGGGCTAGCTCAACTATAACATAGCCTCAGTTATACATCTAACACAGCATTGTTTCTTTTATAAGGCGTTTTCCCTTTGCGTGTCAAGAGCTCACTGCCTCAACCCCTGGATCGTGGCACACAACTTACCAACAATGTTTATTGCCTGAGTCTTGCTGTGCTGGCAACGTTAACGCAGCGCCGACAAACACTTATCTTTTCAACGTGTACCCCGAGCTACAGCTATATTATGTTTCATTGTCAATTGTACAAGCTAATGGTTTTTCAAATCTGATATGCAGCCGTCTGGAGAGTATTTTATTGGTCGTTAAGAAGCCCTTTTGTCTTTGTCTTTATTAATGTAGTCCTGTCATGCTGGACTGTTCCAGTGCTTCAGTGTAGCAGACGGCACTTGAGATGCGTATACTTGTGCTTGCCTTGGACCACATACAATCATTTAAGGAGAATCTAATAAAATAAAATTGGTTCAAATAATGTCTAAATAATGGACATTTGTATATAGAGAAAACATAGCTAATGGCCTACAAAGAATTCCGAACTAGTGGAGGACCTTTCAGTATTTGCTCATAATACCTACCTGGGATGCAATGCGATAGAGGAGCTCCCCTAGTGGTGGCAACAGGCACTGCTTTGCTTTGTTGTTCCTCAGGTTGTCTCTCAGGAGGTCTGTTATGGCACACACCACCTAAACAGTGGGTTTAAAGCAAAAAAAGTATCATTAGGTTGGTTATTTTGTGGTCAGGTGATTAGTCAGGTGATGGTAAATATATAATAAGCAGAATTGAAAGGACTGGTGATTTAACAACACACTGACAGATGCCAATTTGCCAAAACAACAGTGTATTTTTCTTTGTGTAATTTATTATTATTAATATTGTTGTTAATATATATTGTTTTCCATTAACTTAAATCAATCACATTAAGTAAGGGGAAAGGACAGGTTAACGAATTAAAACGATAAACATGCTAGTGATGAATTTCAGGTTATTGAAATGCATACAATGGTGAGGAGAAATTGTAAGATATTATAATACTTTGTCGTCTTTTTAATGTTGTTGAAGAAAGATTATTCAGGTGAATATTTCCCTATCACCTATCTAATAACAAAATGCAGTACCGATCATTCATTAAAGTCATTAGTGAGGAGGGGTTTATTTTATTAGCATTTTTTATCAGATCAGTCATTGAAGCTAGGGTAGGCAATTTATTTTATTAGCATTTTTTATCTGATTTGTTGAATCGAAATTCTCATCCCGTAAGCGATAAATTTATCCAATGCTCTTACAAAATAAAAAAATAAATATGGTATCTTTGGAAGTCCCAGGCCTGTAATAAGCCTGTCCATCATATCATTTGGCCCGAAAGAAACTATTGGACGGCCTATTTCATCAACAAGTCTAGGCAGACCCATTGCTAATGATAGCGAGCTAACCATGTGTTTTGGGGGAGTGGCTTTAGTGGGAGGCCGGAAGTTTTATGTTTAGAATTCTTTTGGCAGATCTGGCTGGTCTCTCCAAATTGCCTACCCTAGCTTTGAACAAAACTAGTTTGAATATTTCTAAGTAGCATATAGCAGATATATATTTATACGCAGCAGTATTATTGCTAGTATGTTATAAAACAACAGGTATCTCGGAGGGAGTGGGTTTATGGGTTAAAATAAATGAATAGAGAAGAGAACAGATCACGGATGGCCAGCAGGAAACAGATTGAATGAAATGAAACGAATACCTGACACCTGAAATCCTAACAGACACACAACGTATTCAGACACACACGCAATTTACATTTTCCCGCCCTTCCATGGCTGGTTTGGGGCCTCATACAGATATGGTTGCTCGGCAACCAATGCAAGGGTAAGTTTGATCCCCCCCCCCACACACACATACACACACTCTCTCGTCTATCGAAAGACTGTTGGTGCTTCTGCCTGGTTCCACTTTGCATGATCTGAGGTTACTTGCTGCCAAACTCTTCTCTCGTCTGTGTCTCGCTCTATTCTCTCCTCTCTAGTCTTTCAGTGTGTTTCACTTCACTCTCATTTTTTTCCCACTTCTTCCCTGGTTTATTCTTCCCTCTCGTCTTCCTAATCACCTTTTTTTCTCCCCCACCTAAATACTTTTTTCCTCACCCACTCGTTGTCTCTTCCTGTGTTGCCCTCACGTATTTGTTGGACTTTAAATACTCCCAAAGAAATTTGGGAACAGCCAGTTCCTAAATTTGTAAGTGAAACAGTGCTTCTTCCTTTCCCTGACACAACACCGTCTCCATGAGAAATGTATTCATCTGGTGCAAAATATTGTTATTTGTCGGGTGTCGTTTTTAATAGAGGGGTTATTATAGGGGATGTTTCCAAACTTTTCTGTGGGCAACATTTTCATCACCAAAACAGTCAGAGAAACCAGACGGTGGCTCCATAATGCAAATTAATTGAAATAATTAAAATTACCCAGTCTTTTTAAGGGCTTTTCCAATTAAAAAGAACAAAGCATTGAACGTGTTGAATGCTTATTGTTTTAAATAGCTT
>NC_136934.1:49633082-49710582 GCF_949987615.1 Pollachius pollachius | reverse complement strand
AAAACATAATAAAAATAATCAGGGTTGGAAAAAAAAATGTTGTCCTTTTGCGGGCTTGGTTTATTTGTTTGGTTTACTGCAGATAACCGCAGTATTCGATTTCTGCCTGGTTCTCTATTTGTGAGGAGAGGGCTGGTCTGACAACTCGCCCAACCAGGCACTTGGATGTGCATTAAAAAAAGAAGGGGAGGGATGGAGGGAAAGATAAACTGAAGCCATGAACAGTGACCATCCTGTTATCACCTAAATATTCTACATAAATATGAATCTGATCAAATATATATATATATATATATATATATATATAATAAGCATAATTTTCAGCAGCTTCAGAGTTCAACTTATAATCTTCTTGTAGACCTTTTCAATACTAACCTGTATTGCACTGTAGTGTCTGTGCGTGTGTGCGTGCGTCTTTGTGCCGGCGGGGCGCGTGTGTGTGGGTTGAACTCCTACCAGGGGGGAGTTGATGAGCCGGGTGGCTACGTCTCCACGGGCGACCGCGGCGCTACACAGGTAGCCCAGCAGGTTGACTCTGGAGCGGACTGCCGCAGCGGCAGGAGGAGGAGGAGGAGGAGGGGCGCTGGAGGAGGAAGAGGAGGCCGGAGGAGG
This sequence comes from Pollachius pollachius, assembly GCF_949987615.1. Lineage (NCBI taxonomy): Eukaryota > Metazoa > Chordata > Actinopteri > Gadiformes > Gadidae > Pollachius > Pollachius pollachius. The sequence continues at coordinate 49,709,970 of NC_136934.1, read as the reverse complement.
AGGAGGAGGAGGAGGAGGCGTAGCCGGTCCCTCAAGGGAGGAGCAGAGCTGGAGGAGGAAGACGTCCCAATCCTCGTCGCTCAGGGACCGGAGCTTGTCCACTGTGTGCGTGCGCGTGTGTGTGTGTGTGTGTGTGTGTGTGTGTGTGTGTGTGTGTGTGTGTGTGTGTGTGTGGTTGTGAGTGTGTGTGTGTGTGTGTGTGTGTGTGTGTGTGTGTGTGTGTGTGTGTGTGTGTGTGTGTGTGCGTAAACGTTATTCTCTACAATAAAGAATACAGTTTAATATCATGTTTATATCATCCCTGCTTTAACAGGCAGTAAAAGTGTGTTTACTTCCTAGGGAATGTGGTTTTGTACATATACAGCAAAACTTTTAAAGGCCTACTCAAAACACACTTCTTCAAATTAGCCTATAAGGACCTATGATTATTTAACGTTGTTGTTTTCTTGCTTTTGCTTTTACAACTTCCTGTTTCTAGCACATTGAGTTCAAGAAATGTGCTATATAAATGTCATCCCTAATTACAATTATTACAATGCATATCCAATAATGTGCAATAATGTAATACGAGGTGTGATTGTATTACACTATAACTACAATCCTAGCCTATCGTTTACAGAATAAATGACATGCTATGGTTCTTAAATCCGCGGTAACAGCAACCCATTATTGAGAATCAGCTGCAACCTGCATCCACAACGGATGACAGCGTCTTGGATATCAGAGAGTACCTGAATACGCTGGCACACACAGAGTCTTTGGGTCAAACCGTACGGCCGGGCTGTGCAGAATCTGGTCAGGAAGAATACAACAAGACAATTATTTCCCCCACCTCTTCAACCAAATTATCTGACTAGATATTTCTATTTTTAAAAGAAATCCCCATACTGTATCAATACGCTCCAGCGCTATTGCGTAGAACGATAACGTATAAGAAGCAATAACAGTAGTAAACAGAATGTGTGAGAAGGTAATGTGTGGCTGTGCGGACGTGTATGTGTGTGTGTGTGTGTGTGTGTGTGTGTGTGTGTGTGTGTGTGTGTGTACCTTGGGGTTGTCGATCACCGCGGTGACGGTCATGTCTGCGTCGGTGTACAGCAGGGCTTCCACACAGGACGTAGTGTCGCTGTTAGGGTTGCTCTCATGGGCCTTATGACGGCATGGTGAGAATGGATCGAACATCAGGTTAACTTTTATTGATTATTACCATGTCAACCAACACATGGTATACGACACATCAGAAGAGAGCAGTATAGGACAAACAGCAGGAAAACAATGTGAACTACAATCATTTCAACCATCATTATCCCAGTAATTGAAGCATACTATATAAATGAATCATGTTGAATCTGAATAAGGTTGTCTTTTTTTTTTCAATTTTGTTAAACCTTAATCCTGTGGTATTCTTTGCCCATTGCTTCTGAAGGACACATGATGTCTAGCTAGTGTGCAGATTGTCTCATATCATAACTTTAATATGGTTCAAGGAAAATATAAGAATATAATTATATTAGAATGATTTATTAATATATGGAAATCTGTACTTATATGTGTAGGGCGGGCTTGGCTTGTTGTTTTAATTGTCTTTAACCCACTCACACTGAGTCAATAATGTCCTCCAGTCACATTCTTACTTTTTATTTATTTGTACAAAAGCATTCTTTAGGGATGAAGGGGGTGTTAGAGAACAGTGTTGTTAATTTAATCAGAGTCACAATCACTGTAAACTCAGAGAGAGATTTACACTTTTCATCATACAATAACTTTCCTATCAGTGTCGTCCCATACTGACTGGTGATTGGTCAACTGATGGGGATTCAGAAATGGTACTCAGTGCAGTGTGTGTAACCTTGGATGCAGGAAGCTGGGAGGGGGGGTCAGGAATACTGCAGCTTCTTCTTGGGGTGGCGCGGCTGCTGTGGGTGGGAGATTGATTAACCATTAGTGAAATAAGTATCAACAGCAGATCTTGGGTTCAATAGTCACTGCACAGTCCCTGGACTACTTGTGTGACTCTCTGCTGCCATCTACAGACAGACTACTGTAAAATAGTTTATATATTTCAGTGCCGTTTCTCATGTAATGGTAGCGGTGGTATAGTGCTTTTGTCTCTGTGTTACGTATAAAATTAATGAGCTGTTCATTTGATTCATTATTTGATTCATAAAATCTAAAAATATGATTTAATTTAAAAGAAAACATTGGTTGGACTATGTGTTATTTTGAAGATAATAATATTGTTAGATAATCTTGAGAATAACTGTATGCTTTCTAAGATCGAGACGGATTTTGATCCATAGATCAATTGATTTACATTATAAAATATAACTGGTGTGCCTCCAGCTAGCTCTGTGATAGAGTCTGAAAGCAAAGGTTACTTGATTTACCTTAGCAGGAACATTGCCTCAGAGTTATCGTTATCTGCGCTCTTCGGTCTTAGATCTGAAACATTATCTGAAGAAAAGAATGAAAAAGTTCAAAGTATATCATTGCCTTTGCATTTCCTGGTCTTACCAAAGGGCAGTGACTGTGAAATCAGTACTGGTAAAAAATGTCAAAGTTAGGAGCCTGCAACTTGGATAACACAGAGATTGTTCTTTTCTTTAATCCATTGAATGAGCTGGATATTGTATACCCAATGAATATGAGAGAGCGAAATAAAAACTAGAAAAAAAGCATTGAATGGTGTGGATAAAATAAAGAAAGGAAAAGGTGTGTTTCCATTCAAAGCATGTTCTGTTTACTTTGCACAGCGCACCTGTGTGCAAAAAGGATCTCTCAGCTGGTGTGATTAACATATAAAAGTAAAGAGCATGTGTTCATTCGTGCATAAATATGAGTGTGCGTGCTTGTTTGTGTGTGTAAATATGTTTGCGTGTGTGTGTGTTTGTTTGGGGCGGACACAAACACACACACACAGACACGACCATTTGGGAATAAAACAAAATTTTAAATTAAAACAAATATTTGGCAATTAAATGACTATGCCTTGAACCTCATAGGTGTGCACTGTACGCGTAGACGCATCTGCAATGATGGATTAAATCAGCAATCAGCTAAATCAAATCAGGAAGAACTAATTGAAGCTTACCAAAAGCTTACCTTGAAGCTTTTCCCCAGCATTTTAATCAGTCCCTCCAGAAAAATGTGGCGTTTTTTTGTGATTGTTGCGGCCAAAAATCCTTGATTATGCGGCCCGTTTTCTTAAAAAATGCGATGAAATATGTAGCATATTTATGCAATTTTATGCGATGATATTGCGGGAACTTGCAAAATTGCGGGAACTTGCGAAAAAATGCGGGAACTTGCGGAAAATACAGCTTTTCAATGACGTCAACGTCGCGTAATTACGTCACTTCACAACGTTCCCATGGCAACAGGGGGAAATGGCTGCTCTTGTGTGAAGTAAACAAAACATTTTTCAACTTTCTGCTAAGATATATGTGACTTTTTTGCAACGAAAATGCGGGGATTATGAAATCATGCAAGCCCCGTATATTTTGCGCGGAAATCGGCAATTTATGCGGTGAAAGTGCGGCATATTTGAAAAAACGCGGCCCCCCGCATGAATATGTGGACTTCGGCTGATTATGCGTTGAATTATGCGATCGCGTAATCGCGTTTTTCTGGAGGGACTGTTTAATAAAGAACTACATTACCCAGGGAGAAGGACCTGCTGGGGTCAGGGGGTGGGACGCCCGACCGCTCCCAACATCTCAGAGGGTCCACGCTGTGGCGGCTGCCGGCGGGCTGACAGGACGTGCGAGGATCCCCGTGTGTGGCTCTCATTACGCTAGGGGTTGTTGGGGTACAGTTATTGGGGTCCCCATGGCCTGGTCTCTGGGCGGACTGGCCAGCGGTCACACTGCCCGGCGTGGATGATGCGTCGGTAAGACTTTATAATAAGGGTACAATGTTTAACAACGCTTATTAGTTAACATTTACAGCGTTAGTTAATGAATACTAGACCCTTATTCAACTGTGTATGTGTTTCTTTGTGTCTGTTATTGAATGTGTATTTCTGCACTTACTTATGTAAAAATTAATGCTCAATTTATGTACCCTCGTTGTAAAGGGTTCAAGATTAATTGATCAATTGATGACAAACATGAAAACCCCATCTCATTCACTCCTGTGGGCAACCCAGGGGCAAAACAGTGCCCTTATCTTTCTCCCTTGTAGTGAGTTTCACTCGCAAGGCATTTAACACTGTTTTTGAATTCGGGGGGGGGGAAGTCAAATGGAGCTTTGTCTGTGTCTTTTGTCTTTCATGACAGGGATTTGTATCACAGAAGCCTGCCCCTGGTCTTACATATACACCACACAGTTATACTTGTACAGATGTTAGAGGTACAAGCATTTCAAGCAGATGCTTTGTATCAGAACCCAGGAAAGTGTTTACAAAAATAAAGTAAACCCTAAAACGTAATCTATTCAATTTAGTGGCTTTTGTTTAAGGCTGCAGCCTGTTCGGTTTCCTACATTGTGTATAGGCCTTTCCTCTCGTTTGAATCGCGGCCAAACCAAACATGTTTTATGTGTAGAGCATGTCTTATGTGCACAAACATCACTTGACATTTAACTGCAGGGACATTCCCCAGCTCTGACTGTCTCATCAGGGGTGCTTGTTCTGGTCCATACTTCTTACTTCTCATCATAAGTACAGCCCTTATTTACCCAAGGCAGCTGCATGCCTTGGCTGTGGTGTCAGTGTTTGTGTTGTGGTTTTGAAATGTATAAAGCTAGCATCTCTGAATGGAACCTATAATCGGTTTAAAAAAAGGTGAAACGGTTTTTCCTACTCCTGCTGTGTAAAATTGTAATCTGTATCTTATAATGTCATTCCACCATACGACAACAAACCTTGAACTGATGGCGTCATCTCCATCAAGACCATCTCCTTCTCCCTCCTCCCTGTCCTCTTCCTCTCCATCTTCAGAACATCCCTCCTCTTCTTCCTCCTCCTCCTCCTCCTCCTCCTCCTCCTCCTCCTCCTTCACTTGGGCCCAGAAAGGGTGGTCCAGCAGCTCTGGCCAATCCATTCTGAAGACACAAAACCAATCACAACAGAGACAATAAATTACAAAATTCATGAATAGATAAATGTGAAGGGTGTATTATTTGGGGAACCAGACCTCTTGTTGGCGTTTTTGTTAAGCAGGCCTTTCAGAAGGCTCTCGAACTCAACACTGGGACTCGATTCAGACTCTTCAACTAGAAAAACATACAAAGAAATTAAACACTTTTAATAAACATATTTTGAGGTATGTGTGTGTGTGTGTGCACTTGTGTACCTGTTTGTCTGAGGGGCGGCGGCTCCTGATGTGTAACCATTGTCACCATTTCAGTGTAGTTTTCAGAATAGAATGGAGGCTTCCCTTTAGGATGGAATTGCTTTGGTTTAGAACGGTACAGCACAACTAAGCATTCACACAGTGGTACGGCCTGGGAACAGGACAGCGCTGTTCAATATAGCACATATAGCAATCCAGTTTAATATATCTGTTGTATATTTTAGACCATTTGTTATTTATTTACTATATAGGTTTTCTGCGTGTGTGTGTGTGTGTGTGTGTGTGTACATTACCTGAGTACATGTGGTAGAGCATACAACCCAATGCCCATAGATCAGAGCTGGGACTGGTATTGGCTCCCTGCAAGACCTCTGGGGCACTGTAAACTGGAGAGCCTGTGTGCACGCACACGCACACACACACACACACACACACACAAAAACACAAGTCAGCATTTGGATCAATGTTTAAAACAAAACGAAACGTGTGCTTCTCTTAGCGGACTGAATGTTTTATTTCCTCTCCATTTGACGAGCTGACGATTAGCAGTACATGACATCATCTCAAAACCAATAGTGTCGCTCGGGACCTCGTATCCTCTCCCTGAGGCCGCTCTCGGAGACCTCCTTGTCTCCCTCTCCCCCCTCCCCTCCTGCCTGGCCCGAGAGGGACAGCATTGTGAAGAACTCCTCCAGCGTCTCTCCCACCGGCCTGGACAGACAGAAGTTACTCAGCTTCAGCACGCCCTCTCCGTCCAGCAAGACCTGAGGAGCGGCCACAGGCACTACATAAACACTTGGTATTTAAACTTTCGTTGTCTGCCCTACATTTGTGCACAGCTGGGAAAGCGGGGGGGAACTTACCTTAGCAGGAGTGAGGTCAGAGTAAATGATTCCTGATTGGTGGAGATGCTTCAGCCCTTTGACTATGTCCCATCCAAAGGACCTCACCATGTCTTCGGTCAGACAGCCATCCTGGCCAATCACAGACTCCAGGGAGCCACCTCCAGAAAGTATGAAAACACGAAAGTTAAATAGCTGAATGAAGGGTCATATGCATCTTTCAATAAAAATCTACTTATTTTTGTCAATCTTGATCAGACGTATAATTTCTTAGCTTCCACTACGAGCATCATAATTGAAACATAAAGCTCTGGTATATGATGGTGTACTGAACAAAAGGATGTTACCATTACAATTTAGAATTTAAGTTATCCAAAATAGGTTTTTATGCAGTGCAGCCTGGAACCAGGACTAAAGTCATAGCCACTGACCTGTACAGAGCTCCATGACCAACCACAGATGATTACTGGTTTCATACCACTCGCAGAAGGACACAATGTTCTGATGGTCCAGATCATTGCAGAGGCGTACCTGATTATCGACAAAGATAATAGTTGATTATCTATTTTATACATGTAATTATGGAGATGTTCCTTTTTGTTTCAAAGATTTACAGTCTATCTCTAATTAATGTCAATGTGTATGTTCTTATAGCTTTGGTCTAAACTCTACATTATAAATAAATGGTTATGTTAGAAATGGTTATTTCAGCAGTTACATGATGGTTAAGGCTTTTTATTGTCAAGAAATCAATCAATACAAATACATAAACCACTTCAAAATCCTTACAATTGCAAAAACATTGAAAGTATATTTGTCAAACATGTGTGTTGTGTTGCACGGTGTAGAATATAAAACACAGACTTACATGGTTGGTGATTTCTGGCCTCTTGTTCTTATCGGCACAGATAATGGCTACATAACCAAGACTGCCCTTTCTTCGGCCTTTATACACCACAGACCTGCTACCTGTCCCTAGCTCATCATAAAGGATGAAGTTCTCCATCTGGTATGATATGAGGATGACATTAACTAGCTGCACAGTATACACATCTTGGAAAATTAACAGGAAACCACAATTTGTCCCGAGTCACATTTACAAAATATAAAGAATAACGTTTGGGCTAAACATTTATGTTTCAGAATAGTAAACGTTGACCATAACGTTACACAGCAGTCTTCGGAAAAAATAAAAAAAAATGTAAGCACGGAAAATTGGAATGAATAAAATAATAATATAGCTTAAATTGTTGTTCAATTGAAGGGTTGTTAGATACTGACAGGAATTTAAAATATGATTCAATCATATTGATAAAATATACACCACTAATATAGAGCACACTGTAACGTTAGGCATCGAGACCGAGTTTACTGATCCGTTCACTAATACACACAATGTAAACAGCTGCATCCCCCGAGAAAAGACACGGTAGGGTCGGAAGTAAAATAGTATTGGACCATTGCTAAACTTACAATAAATGTATTTACAGTTCTGGTCTTTCCTCTGTTGTCATTGCATATACCTCAACTTCTTTGGCTTGACCAACGCGCTGTTTGTTTTACAGGAAGTTGCTTCGGACCACTTCACTACGCCTGCCGGGGGTGCAGGGAAGTTTCATGGATATATTAAGTACCGTATATAGACAATATTGCTCTCTATGTATTCATTTTGATTATTTACTTCGGTCAGAGATAAACATTATTCACGTGAAATGAAAACGTATTGTGTGTTTTTGTAGTTTGCAATTTACCCGTAATCAACTAACCCTAGTGTCGTCACCTTGGTGCTGTCCCTTCGTTGCTAAGCGACAGGACGAGATGCAAAAGGATTGCCATAGAAGTACGACAGATAGATAGATACATTAAATTATATAGATGTATGCTAACATTATTTTTAACTATTTCATAAAGGACTTAATAACTTTTACAACCCTAACTTCAATAGCATTGCCACCGACGAAGGTCTGCAATACTTTTCTAGAAGACCCCAAGGAAGTTATTAACATTACACCAATTGATCGGAAGCAAGTGAGCTTTGACAATGGCTTTGCCTTCCTGTTGGGCTTTAATACAAATAACATGCGGTGGTGCTTGGACACAAGCATAGCCAGCCAGCGACGTTGTCACCAGAACACAAGCGACCTCTGTGGACCTGCGGAGAACCAGGAACCCAGCTGCACAGTACCACCTGATTCTGCTGCTACTGCTGCACCCCACCATCGAATGCTGCTGCTGCTGACACAAGACCCTCACATCATAAACCTGCCCTTCATTGCGTCTCTAACTCTGTGTCCTCTTCTCTCTGTGTCCAATAAAGTCATACATTTAGACCTGTGGCACACATTTCTGATTGATAGGGGAATATTTTTTAGGAGAAATCTGGAACATATACATAGAGATTGTGACATGCATAACCTGTACCTGTTTCTCGAGTTTTTAAATAGGGACAACCCAGTGATATACAACTTTGGACTTGTAGGTCTATCTATTTGTTATGAGTTACATTCTGCGTCACCGCCTCTAGCGACCCGTATCCGCCACTACAACTAGTTCAACAAAACGGTGCTCCGGCGTAATAACATTATTCTGAAAGCTAGTAGTCCTAGTTATTATTATCGGACTATAATCCTTGCTTTGCAACTTTTCGCCTGAAACTATTATTGCCGAGGTGGGGGAGAAATACCACAGTTCAAAATGTTATTTAACAACTCACAATTGTGTCATTTTATCAGAATAGGTCGTAATCGACACGCGTTTGTTTTTTATCAATGATGTTGGAAAAGGTTTCTACGCCCTTAATGCCGTCACTGAGGTCCAACTTCACTTTAGAAACGAAAGTTACTAGTTTTTAAGAACATCATATCCGGTTTCGGTTTTGGCCATCAAACAAAAGCCTAAAGAAAGCGCTGTCATCAAAACGTGTGTTGGTGTTTTTTTTTTGTGTGTGTGTGCGTGTGTGTGTGTGTGTGTGTGTGTGTGTGCGTGTGCGTGTGTGTGTGTGCGTGCTTATGTGTGATCCCCTCCCCCCAGAGAATAAATGCAAATGCTAAAAGAAACACCTCCACTCATGAATTCACTCCAATCTGCACTCATAACTGTGCTTGAAATAATCATCTTGCAAGATTACGTCAGGTAAAATGTCACCGTTTACTTTTTGTTGCGCGTTAAAGAGTAGTTTGATTTGCGTTCTTTAATATCTGTGGAGCACGCCCGCTGATTTCTTTTCTTTTGAAAATCCCCCAAACGGAAGTCTGTAGAATGTAGTTTTTAACTTCCCTTGACCCGCATCCACTTTGTTTCACGGCTTCCAGCCAGCCTACAAATGAGGCAACGGATTTTCCGAAGTGCATCTGATAGAAACGCGTGTCTTTCTATACTTCATAATTGTGTCTTGATGTACACGTGAGTTTCCTCTTTTTCTTTGTTCGTTTTCACTAATAATTAATAGCTCATAAGTACTCTCTTGAATACTTTTAACTACTTGTGGATCACATTAACTACGCCTGTGCGGAACGTGTCGGACGCTGCATCTATCCTGGACTTCGCCCTACATTTATTTCCAAAGGACTATTTTGCACACATAGACTCCTGACTGTTGTGACTGCTGTATTGGTAAGATGCCCTTTACAGATATATCCATCCCATGTAAATTATGCTATAGGTATTAGTTTGTCAGTTGCGTGTACTGTAGGGGGACACAGCAGGTGGAAATGACACCGGCTTGCTAGAAAAAAGCACTAACGTTACCTTTAGTGTATGACACTTTAGTTATTAGTAATAACGTTATACTTTTGATTTTCCTCTTTATTTTAACATTTCGGTCTCATGCGAAGTTTTGAAATGTATCCTGTGTGTCCAAACTTCCCTTTCCCTTGAGTAGATCAACGTTACTCCTCTCAAAAACCTGTTCAAGTATTATTTCATTATGAACTTTTTTTTTCTATACAGTAGCCTATGGTTGCATTTTATGTGTTGTTGTTTTTGTGTCTATTAGATTAAAGTTAACTGGTTATTGAAAAGCTGCACTCACTGATGGAAACCTTGCTCATGACTAATTCTTTGTAATGAAAAATGAGACACACACACACACACACACACACACACACACACACACACACACACACACACACACACACACACACACACACACATACACACACACACAGGCTAGGTTCCCATTGAATCTCTCTGTCCTTGTCTGGCCATTACAACGTGGATGAAATGAGTTGCACGTTCAGTGTTGCAATAATGCATTGCCTTAGCTATCTGACTGGAGCTCTAAGGCAATCATTAATTACAAGCTGCTGAGTAGTGTGGTTACTATACTTAAGTCGTCACCCCCTTCCATCCCTGCGGACGTCCACAATTGGTCCACAATATTGTGCTCTGTGTTGTTTATCCAGTATCGCAGTGTTTCTACAAACTTGCTCTTAGATGTACTCTCACCTGTTCAGAGTTCACCTCGACTCTGCATAGAAACAATGCACAGCCACCATTGAATGTTGTACGTCCTGGCACTTGTACATTGCACTTATTCAAGGTACTTAATTGTGTAGCATCTACAGTAGCTGCTATCATTGCTTTACACGGGGAATGGGTTAGCCTAGCGATTGTAATACTTGCACTTGGTTCTATGAACATCTTTACTGTACCGACAGCGATATATTGTTTCACTTCTTATGACAAATGTACTTATTGTAACAAATGCAGTTATTGTAAGTCGCTTTGGATAAAAGCGTCTGCTAAATTCCCTAAATGTAAATGTAAATGTACTCTGTATTGGGGTATCGACTCATAGCTTTTGGATAGAGTACCCCCTGAGGCATGGTAGACGATTCAGAAGTGCATATGTCAACCTATTCTTTGGTGCCAGCAGACTAATCCACTCTAGGATTCATTGTGTGGGGAAAAAATGACTTGACTCTAACTTAATCTGTCAAATTGGCAAACTCTCATGTTTAAATGTCTTTAAGCAATCTAACGATTCATTGTCATCTGTTTTTTAAGGCCTTTAGAGGGGAGGACTCTTAATCTAAATTATCTCACGATTACGTTACTATTACTATGTTATAGCAGAACTTCTGGGCAGAGTGCCTGCATCTAACCTGGGTCGGAAACCAACAATTGCAAACTAATTAGGATTAGATAAACAACATTTTTCAAAATAGATATGAATCTAAAGAAAGGGAAACACCCAGTTCACCCAGATTTGAGCTTGTCTGCCATTAGACTAAATATATGAATGTTAAGTCTGACTTGTGAGATGAATGAAGCATTAACTTGTCAATATGGAATCCATAGTTCAAAGGGCACTCCATCCCTTGAGATCCCACAAAGGCTTTTAACCCATCTCGGCTGCGTCCTGTCCTTGACCTCTCCTATCCAGTTACCACTCTCTATCCCATCATCGTCACATCCTCTTCAGCCTATCTTTTACTCTGAAATTGTATTGATGTTTTTCATTCAAAAATGCTAGAGTATGTAAATAAGCCGTCAATTAGTCAATGTATTTTGAAACGGTAATTAGATTACTAAAAATATATGTAATCTGTCCTTTGACAAATCAAAATGAGGAGTCCACTCCTGAATCCTAAAATAAAGTATTTAGGATACCTAATTCTGATAGACGATTTGAGTTAGTAGTGCCCTCTTCAACGTTCTTACCTAGCCTACTTAGGCCATGTTTCTGCTGAGTGCCCTTTATTGATCATATATTGATCGCATACGTGCTTGAAATGAACTGGATATTGGGAGACTCATTAGATCAACTGTAGATTGATAAATTTGGTCTGACCTTCCTCTACTTGGTACTTAATATAAGAGCATGATAATGGGAAGGTACAGGCAGCGATTTAACAAGCATATAGCCAATGAGACAATGGGTGTACATGATTCTTAGCGGAAACTTTCACATCATGGGCAGTAACAACAAAGGAACCAAATTGAGGGGAAGTAACCATTGTGGAGATTTTAGGATTGGCCATGGCGAGAGAGACCCAGTTAATTTGTTATACACTACGGGTGAAGTTGTCATGTCTGCATAGGAATGTATAGGAACCTACACAACAAGGAAGTCAGTATGATTACTATTTCCACGAACCTAGGGTAAGGAAAGGCACAACACACTGATTAAACTAAACCAATTATTTGTGGTCAAAGTTCAGATTCCTGAAAGTGATAGACTATTCGAGATGATGTTAACCTCATAAAACCTGCCAAAGTTAGATTTTGGGCTAGATTGTTCTTGGTGTGGAGGAAATGCTGGTAATAAGTGCCTTTGTGTTTTGTTCATAATTGTTTCTGTTATTCCCAGTAACAATAACAACTGTTTCAGACATACTTTACAGTGTGATATGCTAACTCCTATGGTCGCGAGAGACTGTCTTAGATAACATTCTTGGTTTTGTCTCTGTATACAATATGACAACATGTTGTGGTCATACAGACACTCAGTCACTCTGAAATAACTCACTCAACGTACCAACAAATATTCCATTAGCCTCTCTCTCAGAAAACACACACACACACACACACACACACACACACACACACACACACACACACACACACACACACACACACACACACACACACACATAGAATGCCAGGAAGCCCTTCCTTGACATTGAATGCACTTATCTTTTGATAAACACAATGGATCGTTGGATCAGTGTTTTTCAACTTGCATGAGGGTACTGTAGGTGGTACCTGGGATTTTATTCTGCCTTGTGGTTTACGTCCTAAATGTTCCACTGTTATGTTTTTGATTTCTGTTTTGTGTTGCTTTGTGTTTGCTAAATAAACACACTGGGACCATAAACAGCATTTTCCACTCATTTGGTCTTCTAGCAATTATTGTGTATATAGGGGGACTATCACTCTTTGCTCGGTCACTGCATGTGTATTTATCTATTTTTACCGTATGAGGTGGTCCAATAAAGGACTCGATGACAATATAGTGGTCCACCTCAGGTCGAAGATTCAAAACCACTGAGTTAGATAATAGCAAACTCTATAATGACCAACGTTACAGGAAGCATATTCATAAACTTATTTTTCAAAACATCCTTGTTAACTTATCAAAACACATTTGCTCACCTACCCCATCCTGTACTTAGAGAGCATTGTAATCATTGTGTTTGTTGGCGATGGTGATGGTGTTGTAAATTGTGTAGTAAACCCTAGTCTACGTGGCACTGGTGTATAATGTCTCAAGAATGATTTAGTGCCGGCTGCTATAATGCAATGGTTAAAGGTAAAGGTTTTACTGTTTCATCAAAACATAAGCTTTAGGGGGCTGGCAGTACTTTTGGCCCACGACCAACAAAATATTTGATGCCTCATAAGCATTACATCTCTTTACAATGTCACAAAATCATTATTTTTTCTAGGGGTGCTGTTCATGGTTACAGTATTCCCCTTTTCAGCCTTCAAATATACAATTGAAGTGTATTATGGCCATGATCCCGCGAGTGACCCACTGTGTCCCCCTACGACCCCCAGTTTGTAGTTTGTCGACCACGGCTTGTCATGTGAATCAAACCATACAGTAGGACATGACACGTGTTAGTGTTTAACAAGTGACTGATCATTCACGAGACTCCTCTCTTCTTTTCCTCTTTCCAGATGCATGCCGAGTGACTGCTGGAACAGCTTCTTGTTCCAAGAAGGATATCACGGGAAACACTCCTTCAACTCCCTGTTGCAGCCCTCGTTTGCGGCGCAGTCGACCTACTGAATCCCGGCTGCGATCAAAACTGTCGGGTCCGACCTGACTCCCAACGTCATCCACTCGCTGACCCTCTGGCTTCCATAAATGGCTAGTCCTGCTGTCGATCAGTGACCAATCGGTGCCAAGCTGGACCTGCCGGCTCCGCCTCCACCCACCTGGTCCGGCTCATCGCCCCCGCCCCCTGAGCGGTTCTGCAAACACAGGCTCTGGCTCTCTAGCCCAGGGCTCAGCTCGGCCAGCTGCGAAGAGCAGTATGTCGCTGAGGCCACGCCCCCGGAGTGCACAGCCCAGTACAGAGACGCTGAAACGATTACAGGTAAGGCCCAAGCACTGTCCCTTGGTTCACCGACCCCCGCTTATGTATTACGGGTCAGATATTCGGGCAAGGTTGTCAGTGAATCAATTCATTATTTTAGATTGCGTTAAGTTGATTGGTGCGTTGAACAACACTAAAATGAGGGGGGTGTTTTTCTTAATGTTATTGCATGGAATGGGCCAAGACATATTCCTTTCCCAGACCCAGCATATGACTGTTGTGTGGACAGTGGACACACACCCCGACACCACACACACATTTGTGTGTTTGTGTGTGTGTGGGTGTGTGTTGTGAGAAACGGACCTTTCCCTGTGACCCCATTTATATTTACTTCCTCTCCCCAGAGTTCTTGTTAGAACTCTGGGGAACATCCCACATCAGCCACACAGATACAAATGTAAATTTTGTTTTCAATATACTTTGGATACATGTCTTCCTAGGGTTCTCTTTTTTCTCCTCTTTTCTCAAATTTAATTCCCTCTATCTCAAGATTTGGCTGGAGATGGCCTTATATTATTGTTTTGTTTATTGTTATTTTTATTATAAGGGTGCCTTTAAACTCTCAATTGTGGTTTAGTATATTATAATTCATAAATTTACAACACTTTTAGATATTCAGCGTATATTCTGGGCATTCCTTTAATGAAGGCTTCTTTGACAAGACATGGATAGCGTAACATAAGTGACTGACATGTTATTAAGTAATTAGTGCCATCTGCTGGTATCTATTTGTTCCTACAACAGTAAAGTTTAATTTATACTGTGGCGATCAATTCCTTTACCGCTCGCTACAACACTATATTCGTCAGACTCTCTCATCTTTGTCTTTGCGAGTGCATCTGTGTTTGTGGGTTCTGAAAAATCGAATGGATCAATTCTGAGATTAATGATGATAGGATTTTGGGGGAAAATTTGCTGCGGTTCTACCTTTCAGTGGTAAAATAAAGAATTGGGTCAGTAGTACGGTTGGGAAAGAAGAGTTCTAATAAATGCAACACACTGTGTGTGTGTGTGTGTGTGTGTGTGTGTGTGTGTGTGTGTGTGTGTGTGTGTGTGTGTGTTCGTGTGTGTGTGCGTGTGCTTGGGGAAGACTTTCTTTGTTTTTTGCAGAGAATTTCATGCAATTGTTTTGACATTATTTTGTGGGTCACAACCTTACATTTGTCCTAGATCAGTAGAGTACAGGCCTTCAGTGTTGTTGGCGGAAATTCAGATAGAGCCAGAGTTTGGATTACCTCATCAGCCTTTCTGTCTTTTACTCATCCCCTCATGTCTCATGCAACTTGCATTATACATTACCATAACCCGCCAAACAGGGAACCCTAGCCCTCAGCCTAACCTGACTGAAAGGCCCTATGTTACCCTGTAGTGGACTTACGGCACAATAAATGCATAAGTGTGCTGCATTGCCGCCGCATAATCTTGTATCCCTGCTGAACTCAGGATGAGCATAGGTAATATTGACAAAAGGAGTGAATCTCACTCCATGGCCACTTAATTGGGTGCGCCTGCCTGCTTTGTTGTGGCTTCAACTCAGTACATAAAGCATGCAGACCTGCTGAAGACATCGTTCAACCAAACTAAGTGTCTTCAACAGTGGAATGATTCCTTGTCAAGATGGTTTCAGCATCTTAGAAAATACTGACGTCTCTTAGGATTTCCGCACAGCAAAGTCTCGGGACTTTCCAAAGAATTGCATGAATACGGGGCTACCTGGGTTATTTAATGCATTTTTTTCAAAAGCGTCTGCTAAATGATTAAACAACACAAATTGTGTAGTTTAAATGCTGCGAAATGCTGATGTCAGGGATGGCATATTGGTGTTTACAGCATAGATCAACTCAGCCATCCAGGCTGATGGCCATTGTGTTGAATCAAGGCTTCTCAATACCAAGTCACAGTCTTTAGAATGCCAAAGAGCAGCAGAGTATGATTGAAGTCTCTCTGTGTGCATACATTTATGGCCATGGTCTTTCCGTTTCCCAATGTCTACTGGAAAATTCCATCGCCTCGATATGGCATTTGTTGCACCAGTGTACCTTGAATGCCTTCAAAGCCACTGTATATCAACACCTGTTGCTCTTGCAGTCGCCAACAGGCATTTCTACATGTAGAACTGGATCTAAAATTGAACCTTGCATAACCTGAGGTATGAATATCCAAGATGCCACACCTGATATTGTTCAATGTGCTGATTGAGGGTTTCCTTTTGTGGCAGTTTCCTTTAAAACACATATGACACTTTACAATGTCGAAACAGTTGGTTTTCATTGTGTTGCGTGGCACAAGTTATCTTAAATCACATGTTTTTGGGAGAACACAACAGGAAGTTTAAGTGACTGGATCGGATGCTCTTTTTCAAGTACTTCCAGTTCTTGAAAGGCGGCTTATGAAACAGTTAACTGTGCCTTCGGGCCAGCCGTTACTTGTGTTTAGACAACCGTAGAGAACAGGGAGATGGCTGGAAGAAGAGGGAGGGAGAGACAGAGGGGGAGAGAGGGAGTGAGAACAGTAAAGTTTGTGTAGCTGTCTTGGGAGAGTTCCAGCTGTGTGTATGTGTATATGTGTGTGTGTCTGTGTGGATGTAAGAAAGGGAGAGAGAAAGAGAGGGGTGGGGGGTGGCCAAACTGGGCGGCCCATGTGAGTATCGTCATCGGCATGTCAGGCATGGCCAACTAGTTTGGCCTGGGTCTCTTCTGCTACTCTTTCTCTCGCTGTGTCAGTGTCTCAGCCGCTCTAAGGCTCCAGCTGCCTTGTATGTTAACCGAGACATTTAGCTATATGCCTCTTTCTACATTTTCCTGCCATGTTATGAGTAACTTGGCTTCTTCTCTGGAGCAAATGAAAATGTAACTGGAAGACTGGCAAGGCTGTTGCTTTGTCTGGGCAGAAGCCACAATGAGTGAGTATGGAACTTAGCATGGAGGTTTGTTAGCTTGGCGCTAGTATACACATGGGATTATAAATGCCCTGCATGTGCCTCTTTTTGTGTCTCTCTGTCTCAGCTGCAACCTTTTAACAAACTATCTTGGGTGGTTGATGAGGTCATTCTGTAGTTCAAATAAGCTCTTGGAAAGGTTGAAAACAGTTCTCCAGAGACTACAGTGTCACGGTTGGCAAACGTTAAATTAGTCTCATGATCTATTGCTGAAGTTGATCAATGGTACTCTAAGTCTACTTGTATGATTATTATTAGTTATATTGGGTCTTAATGGTTCTGAAGGAGGTTCTAATAAGAGGGCATATATTTAGGTATAAACCCAGGTCATGACCTCTGCTCTGCCTATGTATTCCTTTTTGACTCAATCTAGCACGTAAACGAAAACATGTTTTTGAGAGAATGTGGTCTTTGAGCCCACGTTGATGGTCACGATAAACCGTATGCATAGCAAAATACCTCGAAGGCACTCAGACTTGGCCTAGTGGACCACCGGTCTAGCTAGGTGTTGTACCAAAAGTTTGTTCCGGTCTATAATTACACTTGATCTTGAACTTGTCCTGCTCATAACGTTTACTGCTTTAAAAGCTGATCAGCGCCGTGCATCTGTCTTTATCCCTCTCAGTTATTTAATTGGTGCTTAACTTTAACTTTCATGAGACGGTCTGAGTTTGTAGTTGTTTTCTGTTTGGGAAAAGATTGAGGTAATCTGAGGATTGTTTGGTTAAGTCCAAAACAGCTGACATTGTACATGTGTTCTCTTTGTTTATCCTTGTTCAGATTGTCTTGATCTTCTAGTTTTGTTAAAATCCAGATACACATACACACAGTGCAAAGTAACCTACACAGGTTTAAGTAATTTCCCATTTTGCTAGAATGTTTTTATCTGCTGCTGGAAACATATTTTCTTACTTGCCTTCCCTTGTCATGTAGATACAATAGAAGGAAGTGAAGGAAGCATGTATTGCCTTGGGAACTTTAATTTCTTGAGTGACTGCACCCTTATGTATCAGCAACAACACAGTTACTATTAGCAACTAATGTTTCTATTAAGATCTAGAGTAGAACAGTGTTTCTCCATGCCTTAAACCATCTGATTGGAAGAATCAATAATTATTTACCGTATTTGCGATCCAACCTCATAGACGAAATGTGCTCCAACCTGGATTAAAGTGTAATCAAAATACTCTTAGGGGATGCACCACATATTACCCGCCCGCGTCCTTGCTCTCATTTTGTCTAAGAAGCCTTCACCTTAGAATAAGGGTAAGCTCCGTTAGACTTTTAACATTTGGGTGTGCCAATGGGCTTGTGCTGTTCTCGGTCAGTAGAAACTAAACTCACAATTATGTAAACATACATGCACATAACAATCGTAGTGCTATGCAAAATCTGGACGGGTTCACCCAGTTTCCCCCACTGCCTTTTCCAAACACAGGCTAATAACCAAAATCTGCACTCGGCTACCTAATCACCCTGTTGTTACAGTGGCGTTTAAAAGACGCTGTTGAAAAGTAATCTTCTTGAGTATTTGCTGCCGTAGACATTATATTCTTCTCCTCGAATACTTAGTAGTCTCTGTGTGTGTGTGTGTGTGTGTGTGTGTGTGTGTGTGTGTGTGTGTGTGTGTGTGTGTGTGTGTACATTCGCATGTCTTTGTGTGTGCATGCATTTCCCTATCTCAGCACAGTCAGTCATTGGGTCTGGATTTAGATCAGTATGAGAGACAGCATTGTTAGAGACAGATAGACGGAACAGATGGACCAACAGAGGGAAAGGGGCAGGGAGAGAGAGACAGGGGCAGAGAGAGACACATACAAGTATAATCTCGCTTTGTGTGTCTACTAATGCCGCCCAACTAAGGAAGTGGCATGTGTAGCCTAGCGAGCTAGCTAACAACTTTAAAAACAATGCTTTTTTTGAAAGAACTGCTTTTAAACCAAGCTTGAGTTTGTGTTTAATGAGAGGGTTTGCGAAGAAAGAACATTTTGGTCTCGCGAGCTGGCATGCAGTGCGGCAACAAGTGGTGAACATCTACTGGCAGACGGTGTTATGAACTAGATAAGGGACTTTTATTCAGCGAGTAAAGGCTATATGGGAGCAGGGAGCATCACTTTTGAAGGTACTGCACAGATGAGTGGCACAGAGAGGTTCTCATGGCTGAAGAGTTTGGTAAGAGGATGACTTCATTTTCCACCGCAGTCTTTGAGTCACGGCACTCCTAGTTTTATCCCAACTCCACAGTTTTAGTGGAACCCTTTTAAGGAGTTCCCAGGAGAAACAGCGGTCTAGGTCGGAAACGTGGTTTCCATAGAAACCTTTTTTTATTTGTTGTAGCTTGTAGCTGGTTTTGTTTCGTATGGTGAGGATTGTACTAACCTTGTGCTTTACACAGAGGGTCTGGTATGATTTATATTACAAAAAATTTGGAGGAATACATATTATACTATATATATAGTTTAGTTATGACTACAGGCATGATTATATTGTACATAATACAATGGTGTTAATTATAAGCTTTAAAAGGAAAATGCATGTGTAGTTCTCCCATGCTCCACCTGGGGGTGTCTTGTACCATAGTCTGGCCTAAAGCAACACGCCTTCTGGCTCTCCAATAGGAGACGATTCAGGTCTTCCCAGTAAAATGTGTTTGATGGACGTGTTGTACAATGTGGGATGACTATGATGAAGCTGATGAGTTGAGCCAAAAGTTGATGGAGCATTTTGTTCAAGCTTTCAAAGGGAAAGAGAATGATCACGGACAATATCAACAGAACAATTAATTATAGAGCAACTTCAATTACTTCTTCAGTCAGAACCGCAAAATAAAAACGGAAACTGTTTTACGCCTAATTGGTATTTTAATAATAATAATAATAATAATTGATTTTTTTCAGTTTTTTATAGCGCTTTTCTAAATACTCAAAGACGCTTTACCAATAAGAAAGGAATACATACAGACAGTACAGACAACAACACCACAACAATAGGCAACACATTAAGAGAGCGGGAGAGAGTGGAAGATGGCGGAGGATGATTTGTCAAATCTAATGCAAGCAGTTAAAGACTATTACACTGACCCAGCCGATTTTTCTTCTTTTCTTTTTTTCAGATGTGTGTAACAATACTGACTTGCCCGAGCTCGAGATCATCAGCCTATTGGAGGAGCAGCTGCCAGTCTACCGGCTGAGGGCGGACACCATCTTCGGCTATGAACAAGATGATTGGCTGCACACACCGCTCACCACCCCTGACACCGCCCTCCCACTCACTACCGAACAGATAGAGGAAACCCTCAAGTACTTCTGTAAGTGACTTTACGTTTTAAACGTCTGTGCTCCGTACAAAGTCATACTGCTGGGTTTAAACCGACGCTACATACTGATTCTGCCCTCGGAAGACCTGCAAATCCAAACCGGCTCTAGTTGCTTGATTGATTTTAATTAGTGAATGAGAACTATATCACGGACTGGCCACTCACATAGCGGAGCGGTCAGGGATTTAAAAGGGCACTGGGTTCAATCTCTAATGCCCTTTGCATCCAAGTGTCTGCTAAATGACTAAAGAGTTTGGTAAATGACCAAACAATGAACATTATTGTTTCTGTCGTACAAGCATGGACTTTAACTAGGTGAAATAGTTGAGAATTAAAGGTGAGGGGGCTACAATTACAAGAATGAAACTCACCTTGAGACGGTGCAGGTGTAGGGTAGCGGAGAAGGGGAGAGAGAGTCTGCGTCACGTGGCGGCCGCCCGCAGTTGCCACAGCAAACACTGCTGTGAGTGAGAGAGAGACCTTCTGGGTCCCTCTCTGTCTATCTCTGTCTCACTCGCTCTCACTCACATCCCACCCTGTATCACATTCTTTATCACATTAACTTGTGTTCTGTGCCAGTTGGCAAGATTAAGCTTCTGTGTGGTGTATTGGTTTATGTAGGTGAGCGAGTGTCTGTCTGTTTGTGTTTTCAATTCAAATGCATGTCTGCTTTTGTCCTATCGACCTCGTGAGCTGCCGCTCACTTGACCTTACATGAGGTGATGGTATATAAACATGCTGTAAAACAGATGCACACACATAAGATTGTGAAAAAACTGTTTGTCCGAGTAATTATTAAGCTCTGAGTGCATTCCAAGATCTGCTTGCACAGTGTAAGGAAAAAAGGCGAAAAAGCAGTTTCTGCTATAACTAAGTCTAAATATAGCTTTTAGTTGGGGGAAGTATGTTGACCTCAACAACCCTATTGTCAACATCACACATGCCTTCAGTAAATGCAAAGGTCACGACACAAAACTAGACAATGTGTACTGTACAGTGAGTTGTTCAGACAACAATCACAATGAATCTCTTGGCTTCCTTTTGGGCCATGTTTCACGCAGACATTTTTTTCCGCTCTGTGTAATTTTTACTCTTGGTACAATTCACATTTTGAGAAGTGTTACTGTTATGATTTTGTTGATTTGATAAATGACACTTAATTTACACTGAGAGCTGGCCTACGATATTAAACTTAGGTCGAGAATCACTCAGTATCTTGCGTTGATGCTTTGTTCTGATGAGGTCCTATTTGAGAGCTATGGTGGTGTGACATGCAAGAAAGGTTAGATGTGATATCTGAACTTTCCTGACGTATAAGTCTCAACATTTGTGTAAACTACCATATTTATTTTAACCCATACACATGTGTCCCACTAAACACAAAATCCCTTGGGTCCACCAGGGCAGTGTGAATAGTGCCTAATGGACACGTGTTGATTTATGTTGAGGTAGAGTGGTCGGGCATTTCGAGGTCAGGTGACAACGTGAGCCTCACTGTAAAGCGAACTACCGGAAAAACCCATGTGACTGGCCTCTGATATTAGATACAACGAAAGCTACGTGTGAACCGTGAAGTGAACAAGCACCATGACTCTGTAAATATCTCCACATTTGGCGGTGTCCCCTAAGGTTTCTTGAAAGAGACAAGGGTATCATATAGGCTGCGCACATGCATGAACACACATGCGCTCACACACTGTACGTATGACACACACGTACAGTATATAAATCATTCACAACTTACACAAGCCCAGCATCACGGGCATCATGGAACAGATGGAAGGGAGAGGGAGACGAGAGGAGAGTCAAGCAAACCAATCAGAGAGCAGCATTTCATTTGTGTTGTGATGATGTCACGGCCACATGGCAGGGCGTGTCAGCATAGGAACAGAAGAGTATAGTATATACACTAGTATTAAAACTCAAAATGTATATATATATATTTTATATATATATATAGTTTTTTTTTTGTGTATTGTAATAATGTTATATACTGATACCGCTTACCGCTCCCTAAATCTATTGTTGAATGTGATGTTGAAATTGTGGTTAATGCAGTCATGGAGTTGCGCAAGCTGTTTCCAAACCCAGGCTTTACTGCTTCTGTTGTAAGTGGCGGAAAACTTAAATGGGCAGTGTATCCTTAGTTAGTATTAGCCATTATCGCTTCATAGCTTATAAAACAACATATGTATAACATATAGGCCTGTCGGGCATCTTTAAAGTATGCACAACCCAGGGCTTGGCTGCAGCTAGAATATTAGCTTTTGCTGGCTAGTGGTAGCCATAGTTCTCCTTTAATGGACTATTCAGCACATTTGAGCTTTTCAAGCCAATAACATACAGAACTATAAATAACACATTTTCTTATGAACTGCAGACATTTTCCAACAATATAGGATTCATGCATGCATGCGTTTGATCATGTGCCTGTTAGGGAAGTGCACGTGCGTGCAATCCTGTGTTGCATCACTTCTGCCAACGCAACCTTTTGTGTGCTGGCAACGGCTTTCAGCCATGCCGGAGTCGGAGCCTATCGCCATAGCAACCATGCACAAGGACGAGGTAGGGGAGTTAAAAGGGGGAGGGGTTTGTGAAGCAAACACGCGAAAGCAAGGCAGAGCCAGACTGTCACCAGTCAGACCCACAGCCAACTCCTATTGGCTGTGGGTGCCTTCTAAACCCGCCCACCCCTCTTCGTCATGAACAGCATCATTTCTACTGCAAAACCCGTGACTGCTGAACCCCCCCACCCCTCCTCTCTCTCTCTCTCTGACTCTCTACAGTTATTGAGTCACTGTTAGGGATGCGGTGATCCATGTGCGAGGCAATGTGCAGGGTGTTATGAAAGAGCCCACAGCCCCTGATAGCTCAACCGATGTACCGACTGCAACCTCAGAGGAGAGGATTCACTGCTGGGGAAAAAGAAAAGCTGGACCACAATATGAAGCGCAGACGGATCTAAGGACTGATGAGTTGGACTAACACATTCTCCTGAAGAGCAGAGAAAACACCGGAATGGTTAATGTTACAGCGGCTGATGTTGTCTGAGGCCAGCTTGCGTCAGAAGAGGGGAAGGGAAGTGGACAGGTGAACCGACTGTGAGGTTATCGAGGATATCTGCGCCCAGTGACAGCCCATAATGACCTCAATTACCGCGCCGAGTGTGGACGTAGCAGCATCCGTATGTTACCGGGATTAATATGCCGCGTTCACTGGCGTCCAAAGGGTGCCTCGCCAAATAAGGGCATACGCTATGATGGCACCGTTGCACAGTGATGCATGTTGGACAGACCCCGCGTCTACCAGCTGGTAGCTGCAAAGCATGTTGGGATTGGTGAGGTTCCCACCAAGGATCAGCTGGCTAATTGGCGCCACCAGAAGGACGGAGCCCCAGAGAGGTCGGGTGGAAGGGGAGGGGGGTGTTCCGACTGCAATAGGCAGGGATACTGCTGAGTGCCATGGTGGAGCTGGAACCAGCATAGCGCCCATCCAAACCAGTGACCATGAACAGACGGGGCCAGGCGCATGGCCAGCGGTTCGCCAAGGCAGATTACTACGAGTGTGACTGGTACTATGAGGAGTCCACTGATGGTAAGGGCAAAGAAAATGGTTCTTCTTCAGGAGGTGAAACTCCAACAAGGTGTTTGCCTGGTGGAAACGAACTGCAAGGTGTTCAGAGTCTAACTGAAATGATGTGACTCTGCAGGGGTGTATGAAGGTGTTGATTATCATGGAGCTCTGTAGGATTGATACATGCATGTATATGCTGGTGATTACGACCTAATGAGGTCTTTGATGTGACATATACTGACATTGGCATTCCTGTTGTCAAAATGTTTACAAGACCTGAGCTTATTGTTCTTGTGACATTGCTATTTTCAAACTTCAGTTGTACCCTTAATTTACCAGAGCAAGATATACCAAACTTTGCTTCAACACTGGTGTATGAATGTGTGTGATAGATCTATGAAATCAAATGAATACAGCATGCATATGAAACATTGCACATTGTTAACACACAACAGATTAGACTTGCGTATTGTGTGTATGATGCTGGATCTTCCAAAACATGGTCGTCACCACACTTAATTACAGCACAGTTATACACCTTGCTCTAGTGTTTCCCAGCAAGCATAATTGGTTCTGATCAAACCTTTCTAGAAACGGGGCATCCAACACTTTTTTTTGTTAGTTTTTTGTTTTTTGGTTATAGTGTTTTTTCTGCACATCAGGGACCTTTGTAGTTGTATAGATAAGGCTTCATGACCTGTAGTATGTCAAATCATAGTGGGCGCTTTATAAGGTTTGTGGTTTATTCATCACGGCATTGCCCCAGGAGCTGGAGGGAAATGGAACGGATGCTGCTTAAAAGCTTTGAGGGGTCCCTGAGTAAGACACCTATCCCAAACTGCTCCAGATGACCTGGCTTTCACCCTGTGTGTTTGACACCACTTGTTATAGTCCTGGAGTTCACTCAACATCCTATTGCTAAGTAGTTGTTTACTTGGTGTTCATTATAGTCAGTCATAACTTTTTATTAATGACTAACAAAGAGTATGTTTTGAGCTGTTAGGTCAATTAATGTCATGTCAACATCACCCCAGGCTGGACATCTTCTTAACTCTATTGGTGCTTTCCATCTTCCTTGTTCCCATCTCTCTCAGTGAGCCGGATAGAGGTTTTAGGCACTGCAACTTTCCCTAATTTGCTCAACATATGTCCTTCATTTCTGTCATCTTTTCAAATTTATATCATCAGGTGTGTATTGTATTATATTTTAGTCATCATCAAATAAATCAGGCCATTTATTAAATTGATTCGTCCAGATGGTCAGACGGATTGATGGAAATAAGTTTCGGAAATTCTTATTAAAGTTATCAATAATATATAATATAATGGTCTCCATTATGTATTGGAAGTGTTCAACAGATGAACGATCGATGTCTCGGTTACCAGCATGTTGCTCTGACTTTACCAATGGTGACGTTACACAATCTTCACTGCGCTACGGAGGAGAGATCTGGAAGATGAGAGGTGCATTCCTGACCACAGGAAGGAGTTTCATTGGTTGGCTTCGTGTTGACATAATCCAACATCTGTGCCGGCCGGGGGCTGCGTTGCCTCTGGGAATCATGTGGATGCCCTAGTGGAGGACAGAGAGGGGAGTAGCAGGCAGCTGCTGGCTGGTGTTATTTTGGGATGGAACGAGATGCGGGAGGGGCGGGGGTGCGTTGGAACTAGGTTGTCATATATTTAGCCCATTGATTTGCATGCTCCTCTAACCCTGCTCTTGTCCACAGCGTGTCCACTATTTGTGTGTATGTTTTAACTTGTCTACTAAGGAATGTTTAACGATGGTACTATGAATGATATTGTTTGCTGTTATTATGGTATTCTTTTCAAGGAGAGGGGGAGGGGCTTTCCAGTGTCCACATGGCCGCTATCAGGAAGCTTAGCTTTCAGCTTAAAAGTAATCCAGAGAAGCCAAAGTAAAGCCACTGACAGGCACTATGGCGATGATTTAATGGGTCTTTAATTAGTCCCTTCACTGGGCAGCGTAGGAAGTCAAAGGGACTGATGTGTTAAGCAATGGCTGAGGGGTTGGGTCATTGTGTCTTGCTTTCTTTGAAGTGTAACCACAACAACATGGCAGGAAAGTCCCTAGTTGGCATCAGTTTTTTTCCGACCACTTACATGATTTGTGTATCGGCTATTGTTGAGGTGTATTATTAGCCCTGCCTGATCCCATGTGACTGGGTCCTACATAAACAGTAAAGATGTACAGCATACCATATTGCCTTTGCAAACGGGCATTTCTGTTTCAATCAAACCCTTTTGGTGACTTACTAACGTTATTAAGAGTAACTTCAAGCTAGCCTACTTCTGTACTACCTAAAGACATTACAGTATCTCTCTGCCATAAGGAGTTTTGGACTTTTACCTTTAGCTAGCAACACATGCTCACTGGTCAAACGTTACCATTATGCTTCATATGCACAACTTTGAGCTAAAACGCACATGGCTTCATTGAATCTGTGGTTCTATTGACACAGTAATCTGATGTTGAACGATAAAGAGAACCACGAATAGGAAATACAATCGCTGTAGCGAGACGCAGCACACATCGCTCACCCAACGACAAGAGACTAAGAACCATACACCACAATACTCCATTGTCACGGGCTATGCTTCACCTTTGTTCCCCTCCATGCAGTGCGTGCTCCTTCCTTCTCTTTGAACACAACAGGCGTATCACCTGTCCCACCGTCCTCACCGGGCAGTGTTGACGCTGGCCCGAGCCCCGCCCTGAAGGGAGCAGGTGCGCACTGTGCACGCTGCCTATCGGGTTTTGACTCATGCTTGTTTTCCGCTCACCTCGTTGCCATAGAGGATTCATCGGACTGTGCCCTTGCCAATACAAATGGGAGGAAAGTGTCTTAGACCCCGCCCCCTAGGCACAGGTGTGTGTTTAGGTTGGCTCTGCTAACAACTGTTAAAGTCCCTCCCTGGGCTGTACCATGTGGACTTCGTTCAGAGGGGGGGTGTGAGGGGAATGGACATGGAGTTTTACACACTTTAAGTTGGATCAATCGATATTTCATTCAAGGGTGTGAATCGGTATTGAATCTGTGAATCTCTGCTTCAGATGTGGCCTTATTTAAAACTAGTCATTAAGTACTTCCCACAAGACTGGAGCCTCATTAACAGTCTCCCCCTGTTACCCACATTAGAGTTCATTAGACTGATGTGTGGCCAATCAGCAAAGAGAGTGGGAGGAGCAAAGTGACTGTAGTCTGACATGACCACCACAACATAAGACGAGATACACGATACAAACATACACTGAATGAATCGCAACTTGGCAGAGCTGCTTGACCATTTGGACATACACTTAAAAGGAGACACAGGGTGAGGCACAGTATTTGTAAAGGTTGTAGATCGACCTACAAGCCACCTCTTGATGGCTCAAACAATACTTGAAACAGACATACACCCTTGTCAACGCACAAACAGCCACAATGACCGGGACTGGAGTCCTTACGCTGCGCCGGCATGCAGTATGGATTAGCTGTTAGCAGCATTGCCAATTAGTTTGCATGACGATGCCCACTTCTCCTGGCACTGAAGACCACCTGGAGTGCTCTTATCAGGGGGATGAGGTGGAAGAAGAGGAGGCAGACGAAGGAGAAGAAGAAGGAGGAGATGAGGAGTATGTTTGTCTGCCCCAAAATGGAAAGACAGAAGAGGAGGAGCAGGAAGAGGAACAAGTTTTGTGCGAAGGTAGCCTGCATGTTAAAAAACTAACTTGAGAAATTGCTTCTTATATTCCAGGGATAAGTTGTCTTGCCCTGTTCATTCTGGTCGCACTGCTGCTCTTAAAATATGATTCTGTGTACAGCACTGTACTGTTATCATCGCTTCTTATTTTGCTGCCGTATGCAGGTCGGTGCTGGCCAGAACATGTAGTTCAAGTGTACACGCCTGGAAGATACGGTACACTTACCTGCTTTGTTCACGTGTTCAAACATGGGCTAGGCCTTGTCTCACCAGCAATGAGGCCAATTGCGTTGCATATGTAAAGTGTAAGGAGGATGTGTTAAAAGAGTACAGTATTACAGTTACTGAGAGTCCATTGAATTGACATAGGACCATCAGTGGCACTGTTTGCAAGGAGAAGTACCCTCTCGGTATTATGCGACCCTATATGTCTGAGCACGGTCCTTGAACTTGTTCCTTGTCGGTGTTGCTTAGGAGCCAACAGAGACACTGAGCAGCCTGTAACTCTAAACCTCAGGTTTTATTGGGCATCTTTCAGCTAATGAAAAGCAGGTGGAAAATAAGTTACTTTTCCACGATAAGCGGTCTCAGAGGGGCTTGTTGGAAGTGTACATGTCCATCGCCGTATTGGGTGGCAACAGGGAGACGGGCAGACTCGTGGGCAGCAGACTGAGGAATTTAATGCTGCACCTCCCTCTATTCTTTATCACCTTCGGGCTGATCAAGAGATTGGCAAGGAAGAAAACGGCTTCCTTCTTCCTTCAAAAGATTTAACGTGAAAAGTTCAAAATCCAGTAATTATTTTAAAACAGCCGTCAGAAAAAGGGAGATGTCAACAGAGCACCTTATTATAATCATCAGTTTCAAATGAAAGCAAACCCTTAAATTGTTAGAAATTACATTGAACTTGATTTGAGAGCAAATAAACACATAAGGCCTAAAATATCGTCAATTATGAGTTTGGTGAGAATGGAACAAACTCGGTAGCTAGAAAACAGTGTATTAAGCTAGTATAGCTCGCCCATTCTCCAACATCCACATGGCCATTGCCTCCTTGTGCATTCTTCAACACACATGGATTTACGCTCAATTTGGCTCAGAACAGTCTATGCAACTCCCAGGCTTCCACTTACTCTTGTCGTTTACCTTGAACAGTATTCCAGACTCAATCAAGAGCTGGCATCCCAATTCACTTTTTGAAAGGCGATTACAGTTCTGTCCAAACGGGTGTTGGCCGACGTCCTTGTGTCTGTTTATCTTTTATTATCAAAGTAGCGAAACGATGCATTCATGTGTGTGGATGCACTTCATGCCAAATATGTTGTTCAAGGGTAGCGACAAAGAGGCTGATATGCTTGTGTGTTTCCTGTTAATGATCCCTCCGATAAGTTTCCATGTAAATATACTTCACCCCTTAACACACCCAGGAGAGATAAGTGCGGGTGTGTGTAGGTTGCTAGGCGATAAGCTGTTTTAATTGCCTCTGCATCTTCATCACAACTTTCATGGACACTTTAATAACAAAAAACCTTACTCCAAATTGTATTCAGTGTATTTGTCACAAGTAGTCAACACATGTACATGTTTCTTTCAGCAAAGAACTTGACCAAATAGATCCAGCGATTTTTCTATGTTTTCTATTCTGTTGCAACATGACGGTATCCCTTAAGGTTCCTAACTCTTCCTCCTGGGTTTTTTGAAGTACCTACCTTCTCGTCTGAGACTAAGGGATAGGGTTAGGTGAGGCTGTCAAATCGAATTTGAATGTGGGCTTATGGTCACGACAATGAATATGTCGTGACTGAAGGTTTGGCCAATAATTCAAAACAATTAATCCTCTGGTTAGTTTTGTAAAAAAAAATGATATTGGCCCATTGCAATACCTTGATCCAATGAATTATGATTGAAAATATGCCTTTCCAATTCTGGTTTCTCGTCTTGGTGCTTAATGTGACACCTATTTTCCCCTATCGCCCCACTTGAGTGTGTTGGGCCTTTGGGAGCTCATTTGTGTTTTGAAGAAGTTAGCATGAAGCTATTGGAGGCACATGGAGCATACTCTTTAAGGACCTGGAAAATAATAATAATCCAATTTCTAAAGATTTTAAATTATTAAACATTTTGGGTTATCAAAAGTTACAGATCGCCGGTTTCACCTATCTGCTGTCATCTCTTTAATAGATAACATTGAAATGATTTGCATGGTACAGCTCTGCTTTACATCCTCTCTGCTTGCTTTATCTGTCATGTTTTATGATGTTTGATGTATTATAATGTTTGAGAAATATGGATTTGCAATATGTATGAATACTTTTTATTTTACTAGGATATAGCCAGACAGACTGCCTGCCCTTCAACATACTTTGTTGAAGAAACATCAAGTCAATTGCTGGCCTATGATGAATATAGACAGATATTACGTAACAGGCAATCTCATGTGGGGCATTATATTTGCTCTAATAGGCTTATCATAGGTGTGGATAAAATCACTGGTACTCAGTGCCCTATCTTCTAGACTGTTCCTTAACAGGTGAGTCCAGCTGTGTTTGTGTCCGGGCTGTGTAGAGAACATGAACGGGTGCAGGGACGCTGCTGGCAACGGCCTTGGGCCCCTATGGCTTGGTTTGTGCCACATGGTGGCACGTGAAAACAAATTTATGCATTAATGATTTGATCGCAAAATGCATTGCTGACCACCAAAATAGTGATGAATATGAATTTTTTTTTTTTTTTTTATCGACTTGCATTTACCTCCTGGCATTGTCAAATGTCAGTCTGTGACCGCTTTTACCCGCACGTTTTCCTTTATTTTCCCATTGTACATAAACATCTAGCAAGAGGGGTGTGTTTGTGTGTGGGTGTGTGGGTGTGTCACTCGCCTCAGTTAAACTTCACCAGCCTGTCTTACTAGCAAAGAGAAAGAAAACCTCCAAATCATACATTACCTGGGTATGAATGGTATATGTCTTAATGACATGCAATTCAAATTATGCACATAAATGTTTTTTGATGGTTTGTGTTTTTTAAAATATTGATAACATCTCTCTGTCTCTCTCTCTCTCTCTCTCTCTCTCTCTCTCTCTCTCTCTCTCTCTCTGTCTCTGTCTCTCTCTCTGTCTCTCTCTCTCTCTCTCTCTCTCTCTCTCTCTCTCTCTCTCTCTCTCTCTCTCTCTCTTTCTCTGTCTCTCTCTCTCTCTCTCCAGTGTTGTGTGCTGATAGAGTGGGCCAGATGACCAAGACGTATAGCGACATAGACGCCGTCACTAGGCTACTGGAAGAGGTACGTTGGCACCAAACACACACACACACACACACACACACACACACACACACACACACGAAACAAACATGGAGCACAATGTGTTACCATGAGCATAACACTAAAACGACAGATCCGTTTTCTTTACCTTGCCATTCATTCCTGGTTAAGAGGATATGGTGAAAGGCCATACGCAGCAGACTGTGTTTCACTATGGTATATAGGTACGTCAAACACGCTGTACGCCGCTCATGGTAGGATGGAGGGCCCAGTGGTGGGGCTACCTGGAGATATGGAGTCGGTTTGCGATGCCTATACTTGCAATGGTGAGAAATGGGGCTATTTGGGTCAGCGAAGGTGTTGTTGATTTGGTTCTTGGACTGATTTGCCAGGGTGGAAGAGCAGACCGTCCTCTCAGAAAGACGTACAGAGCAGGTATATATATAAACCTAAAGCTCACAGATGAAAGCCTTTGCATTACGTCAGTATTATGAAGATTAATAAACTGGGTGTCGTTGGCAGCACTGTTTGGATTCCATCATTTGGAGTTCATCTACAAAGGGCTCGCCAAAAAAAGAAACTTTGAGATTGCTGCTCTATGCATTTGGACACAGGCTGCTCTGTTCAGCTACAATGCTGACCATTCAAAACGACACGGTCGATAAAACCATATCATAAAACTGAGTTTGAAATTCAAATGTGTTCCGCGTGATGGCCAGCTTCTCCATCTAGACATCCTGATGCATGGTGTCCTTTTAAGGTCAACTTCCCGGATAACCAACCTCATCTTTACTCTGACTTTATCCCGCTTCTTTGATCTGTTGATCTTTAATTTAAATGGATGGATGTTGCGGTCCTGCTGTATTCCGTTGTACTCTTGTTGACTAACAGAAACACAGGCGCACATGCAAATGAAACTAGGACACATGAAACATGATCTGCATCATATCCTCCTTCAGTGGCACTGGGGACTGTGGTGTACGTGACATATCACTCGGTCCTATTTGTGTGGGAATGAAAGAACACCTTACGAGACTCGAATTTTTGATTCTATATATGGTACACAGTCATGAGTGGTTAACAAACTAATTAGATAACAATGGTTCAAATGCTTCTGGTTATTGTAGTTCCTCAACACATTTCTTCTGAATTATAATTATCGTGAAATTATTTATACAAAACAATACAGCACACAATTATAGTGATTCTCAACTGGTGGGTCGCAAGTCAACGTTTGGTTGCGCCCCAGAGGTGGGTTGCGAAGGGATTTTTAGCATAGATCGGCTAAATCTTAAACCCATGAATTAACTAATATTTCGATGTTAATTCATGTTTCAATGGCTTACTATTTCATTGAGTTGACCAATGTTGAAAATATAAATATCATAAAGCTCAAAAATACTCTACGATGCAGGAAAACCCTAGATTGTACGTACCTGGAGCCTTCCTGAGTGTGCTTAGCATACCTGTAATTCGAGCAGAACGCCTCTAGTCTTTTGTCCCAGGACGACAGAAATATTTCCGCAGTCCTTTGTGAGCCCACTGTGAGCTTTAATTACATATCAGTGGGTGTCTTTGTGTTACATATTGTGCTCACATTCAACCTTGTTTGCTTTAGTGTTGACCAAGCAAAAACGTTGTTTGATAGGGTGATGCCATTCTTTTGGCCCTCTTTCTTCAATCTTGGATCCTTGGAGTTTTTCGTATGCGTTCTGGTCCCACTATTACAAGCTTATAAAATAAGATACACAGAATAGAAACTGCAATAATGTGTTTCACCAGAGATGGCGCTGTCGCTGATGTTTAATTCCAACGGCAACAATTCACAAATCCCGTTCTGAAGGGAATTCTCTTCATGCTTGTAACTTGCTGCTGGTCCCTTAACGCCGACCGGTGTGTTATCTCCCTCTGCCTGTGCAGAAAGAACGAGACCTGGAGCTGGCCGCTCGCATCGGCCAGTCGCTGCTGAAGAAGAACAAAACGCTGAGCGACCGGAATGGCTTGTTGGAGGAACAGGTGGAGCACATTCGAGAGGAGGTAAGCCTCGAACAGCAGCCCTCCACAGGCTCTTATGTTACGCCAGAGCTGTGACGCTGACAGCAGTGACGCCGTTGGCAGGGCTCACCGTCGGTTCGATGATGCTCCACCTCGTGCGAAGGGGACACGTTGTTGTTGTAGTGTACTCTTCATGACGAGGAGCTGTCGTTAAAACACAACACAATGAGGAGTAGCAGATGCCGCATCATTTTCAATCCTTGACACTCATTGTGAGGAGGGTTATTATTATGATACCCCTCCTGGTTTAATGACCTACCCTGATCAGAAGTGAGAAATACGTATGTGAAGTAGTTTTATTTCTGTCTCTCTCTCGCTGTCTCTCTCTGTCTCTCTCT
Source organism: Pollachius pollachius (assembly GCF_949987615.1). Lineage (NCBI taxonomy): Eukaryota > Metazoa > Chordata > Actinopteri > Gadiformes > Gadidae > Pollachius > Pollachius pollachius. Next base: position 49,676,599 of record NC_136934.1, on the reverse strand, counting down.
CTCTGTCTCTCTGTCTTTCTCTCTCTCTCTCTATCTCTCTTGTCTCCCTCCCTTCCTCCCTCCCCCCCTCCCTCCCTCTCTCCCTCCCTCCCTCTCTCTCTCTCTCTCTCTCTCTCTCTCTCTCCCCTCCCTCTTCCCCCTCCCTCCCTCCCTCCCTCTCTCTCCCTCCCTCTCTCTCTCTCTCTCTCTCTCTCTCGTCTCCCTCCCTTCCTCCCTCCCCCCCTCCCTCTCTCCCTCCCTCCCTCTCTCTCTCTCTCCCCTCCCTCTCCCCCCTCCCTCCCTCCCTCCCTCTCTCTCCCTCCCTCCCTCCCTCTCTCTCTCTCTCTCCCCCCCTCTCTCTCCCCTCCCTCTTCCCCCTCCCTCCCTCCCTCCCTCTCTCTCCCTCCCTCTCTCTCTCTCTCTCTCTCTCTCTCCCTCTCTCTCTCTCTCTCTCTCTCTCTCTCTCTCTCTCTCTCTCTCTCTCTCTCTCTCTCTCTCCCTCCCTCTCCCTCTCCCCCCTCCCTCTCCTCCCTCTCCCCCCTCCCCCCCCCCCCCTCTGACATGCGTAGGTTTCCCAGCTGCGTCACGACCTCTCCATGAAGGATGAGCTGCTGCAGTTCTACACCAGCGTGGCGGAGGAGAGCGAGGGCGAGTCCACCACCTCCACACCGTGAGACCCACCCCCTCGTCACCCCCCCCTCGGGCTCTCCCCCCACTCTCTGCCCCGACACCTCCACACAGATGGAGGAACATGTGGTCTAAGAGCTTGCCAATGTCCCCTATAGTGTCATTCTAAGAGTACGACCGGGACAGGCTGAAGTGGGGGGGGGGTTCCCTACATACTGGCACGAATCAAAATTGGACATTTAGGATTTCAAATCACTTTGATTTGTAGGCGCAATTTGTGGATTGATTAATCTCTGTAATGTGGAGTTGATAGGTATAAGATCCCATGAGAATGATCGGATTTATGTTTTTAATACATTTGCTGTAATTGTTATAGTATTTTAATGATAGATTAGTAATAATACAGCAAGCAGCCGAGTTGTATTTGTGTTCCTTCATTGTGTCCCATTGACCTATCTATAAAACGTCCAAATAACAAAACCAAAAAGGTCTCTGGTTTGTTTTCTCTGACGTATTGAGCTATATGGGAATAGGAGTGTACATCATTAGGATATTGATCAATCAGTTTCTCCTGCTTTATATCTTCTTCCTCTTTTGGGCTGTTTCCAGGATACGGCAGAGCGATCCAAATGTCACCGTTCCCACTTACTTACCTCTGGACTCCCTGCAGAAGAAACTCAAAGACCTGGAGGCAGAGAACATATCTCTGCGATCCGAGGTAGAACACGCACGCGCGCACACACACACACACACACACACACACACACACACACACACACACACACACACACACACACACACACACACACACAAACACTCACACATGCACATACACAGATCACAGGCTAAACAGTTATATCAGTGAAACTCAGGATAGAAAAATAAAGACTTTTTTTCGTTCTAGTATTTTACTATTATTATTGTTATTCATGAAAAAAAACTTTTTCAGTCAAAGGTCTTCACAATGGAGCTTTGTCCACACTCGCACGCATACACACCCACACACAATTATACATCTAAGACTTTTACAAGTTCACCAGGAACAGCTAGCAGGTGGTTAGGTGTGTTGCTGAAGGGTACCCTGGCATGAAAGCAGCCGCCCTGCAGAGCTAAATGCCTGGTTGCTCAAGGGTACCGTGGAACTAAAGCAGCAGCCCTCCTGGGCTAAAGTGATGAGTGAGAAGGCTTGTAATGGTGGATTGTCTCCATAATGGGAATGTCTGTCCAGGCCACTCATCTGGAGACGGAGACCATTTCCTACGAAGAGAAGGAACAGCAGCTGGTCAACGACTGTGTTAAAGAACTACGTGAGTATTGGACCAGGAAGCACTTGTTATTTTGTATTGGATTACTCATAAGTCCTTCACCATTCAATCGCTGTCGTTATTCATTTACCGTCTGCAAAATATTTGCGAAGTTTATCGACTGCAGATTTTCAAACATTCATGATGGGGAAGTGGGATTTGGGGTTTTTAAAGTGCGTGGGTGTTCGCGCATGTGTGTGTTGCGCAGGATGTGCCAACATGCAGATGTCGAGCCTGGCCGAGGAGCTGGGGAGGAAATCGGACGACGCCTCCCGCCAGCAGGAGGAGATTACACACCTCCTGTCCCAGATCGTGGACCTCCAGAAGAAGGCTAAGTCGGTGCGTGCACACCGGCTATTTTAAAATAGTTTTAAATGTTTTGTATTTTTTCTCTCAACATCTCGAGGTTGGGAATGTCCTTGAACTGCTGTAAAGAGGATGGGGTATGGTATTTAATGATGTTTATTTTTTGTTGTGTATGTGTGTTGTGTGTGTGTTGTGTGTGTGTGTGTTGTGTATGTGTGTTGTGTGTGTGTGTGTTGTGTACGTGTGTTGTGTATGCGTGTTGTATGTGTGTGTGTCGGTATGTGTGTTGTGTGTGTGTGTGTTGTGTACATGTGTTGTGTATGCGTGTTGTATGTGTGTTGTGTACGTGTGTTGTGTATGTGTGTTGTGTGTGTGTGTGTGCGCTGTGTTTAGTATGCTGTGGAGAACGAGGAGCTGACGCAGCACCTTGGAGCTGCCAAAGACGCCCAGAGGCAACTCACTGCTGAGGTGCTATTAAAGAATGTACAGTGTGTGTTGGCCGACTTCATGAGAGTACATTATGCTAAAGGTAGCGCCATGGCTATAGCCGTTGGTGTTTCAGGTTTGCCAAAATAAGGACACATTTATATCTAGTCTAATTGCAATATACAGCAATTTAGCTTATTATGTATGTTACTTTGTATATGTCCATGTTTGTGTATGAATGCATCTTTCTTTATGTTTAAAAAATAATATGACTACAAAAAATAGGGAAAATTCACATCTTGCATCTATTTTGATTGTTTTTTTAATCTCAAAAAGAGCAATCGTGACATAGGTTGCTTTGGAATTAATTATTAACTCTGTCTGTCTGTGTCTGCCTTTCTGTCTGTGTGTCTGTGTGTGTGTGTGTGTGTGTGTCGGTGTGTGTGTCTGTCTGTCTGTATGTCTGTCTGTCTGTCTGTCTGTGTGTGTCTGTGTGTGTGTGTGTGTGTGTGTGTGTGTCTGCCTTTCTGTGTGTGTGTGTGTCTGTGTGTGTCTCTGGTGTGTGTGTGTGTGCGTGCGTCTGTGTGTGTGTGCGTGCGTCTTTGTGTGTCTGTGTGTGCGTGCGTCTGTGTGTGTGTGCGTGCGTCTTTGTGTGTCTGTGTGTGCGTACGTCTGTGTGTGTCTGTGTGTGCGTCTGCGTCTGTGTGTGTGTGCGTGTGTGTGCGTGCGCCTCTCAGCTTCGGGAGCTGGAGGATAAGTACGCAGAGTGCATGGAGATGCTCCATGAGGCCCAGGAGGAGCTGAAGAACCTGAGGAACAAGACGCTGCCGCTCACCACGCCGCGACGCTTCCACTCCCTGGGCCTGTTTCCCATGGTACTGACCCCGGCGGCTTAGCTCAACAGAGGGGCCTACCGCGTGGAAGGGCCCTGTGGCGGTTTAAAGGTCCCATGACGTGCCACCAGGTGTGAGTGTGATTGGCCGCTACAGGCCGTAGCGGCCTGTAATCTGCCCCTTATGACATCACAAGTGGGCGTGTCCACCTAGATGTGTGACGGATGGATAGAGCAACGTTTGCCACAGTCCGCTGGGTAGGCTGGTGGACTGATCTATCCAGCACGCGTCTAGGTGGACGCGCCCACTTGTGATGTCATAAGGGGCAGATTTTCCAAACGGCGTGTAAGGCTAATCACACTCGCACCTGGTGGCATGTCATGGGACCTTTAACTAACTATAGCCACTCGAGTGCCTCCTGTAGCAACTTTGGATCAAGTGCATGACACACGCATAGAATGTCCTTTGTCCGTTTGCATTTTTATTTATTAGTTTTTTTCTATGTGCTCAGGACTCCTTGGCAGCTGAAATAGAGGGAACTATGAGGAAGGAACTTCAAATGGATGATCCAGATGTTGAAGAACAAAAGTATGTCCATCGTGCGTTCTCATGTAAACAATTCTGCAAAATTCTGTATTCTGAAAAAATGTACCTACTTTGGTTTGATTGGCAGATTTTCAACGCGGATGGGCTTAGGTTTCCTGTGCTATGACGCTATGAAAGGATTGTTTATATTGGAGTCAACTTAAAATATGACAATGAATGAATGAATGAATTATAAGTTAATGAATCAATGTATTAATCTATCAAAATATATATAAGTTAAATAAGTATAATTAAAGAGTTAATTTAAGAGAGACGGTTAAGTGCAGGTATGTGTCTAGTGTCTTGAAGGTCAGAGTAAGGACCTGGCCAGCCTTGTTAATCCAGTACGTGCGTGTCACGGCACACAGCCGGAGAGAAACAACCACCCCGATGCCTATCTCCACTACCATTTCATTTGCATGCCGTGTGTGTGTGTGTGTCCGTTTACATGTGTGTTAAGGGCTGATTATGGCTCCACGTCGTTCATGCAACACAACGACCACGCAGACGCTGCGACGCAGTCCTGAACCTTTATGGTTCTGCGTCGGGTTTTAGTGAGCGGACCAATCACAGACGGGATCACCTCGACGGGAGGTTAAAATGTTTGGGCGTCGCACGTCCGGCCCTTGAGGTGGACGCAAGGAGGGGCCGCGAGGGCGTAAAGGGGGTAAAGAACGTGGGACCTAGCGTCTACATACACCCGCCTGTCCTAATCGTACCCCCCCCCTCTCCCGCCCCAGGCTGCACCCCAAGCGGGTCTTCCAGACGGTGAAGAACCTGAACCTGATGCGGCAGCAGCGCTCGTCGCTGGCGCCCTCGCCGCTCAACATCCCAGGCTCCAACCAGACGTCCTGCCTGACGTCGGGCCGCTCCAGCCGGGTGGGCACGCCGCACTCCTGCTCCACGTACGGCGGCAGCGAGTCGGGCAGCGGGCCGTACTGCCCCGACAACAAGACGGGCGGAGTCCTGGAGGCCCACCATGACGGGTGAGCAGCGGGGCGATTCAACGCGTTCTGGTCGCGGTTTCGATTTTAGCGTCAAACGATCACAAAACTAATCGAATCGAGTTTTCTCAATATATAATTTTTTTTTTTATTAAATGTTTTATAGAAAGTGCAGAATAGCTGGATACATATCTGTACATTAGTTTTAGATTTAAACATTTTTATTTTTAACCAATTTGTGTATTTTTTGTAAGGCGAGACTTCAAAGTTCTCAGTTACAAAGTGTTTTTTGGGACAGGCTGAATAAATACAACATGTTTTCAAATTCGAAAATAATCGTTTGAATAATCGTGATTTCAATATTGACCAAAATAATCGTGATTATGATTTTTCCCATAATCGAGCAGCCCTGGTGAGCGGTGAGATGCCCCATGAGTGTTTGTGTTTGTGGTGCGCTTCATCCGCGAAGGAGGAAATCCTTTGGCTGCTAGTGTATGTAAAGGTGCCATATTATACCACCAGGTGTGAGTGTGATCAGCCGTTACAAGCCGTTTTGAAAATCGGCCTCTTCTGACATTACAAGTGTGCGTGTCCACCTAGATGTGTGCTGGATAGATCAGTCCACCAGCCTACCCAGTGGACTGTAGCAAACGTTGCTCATCTATCCGTCATACATCCAGGTGGACGCACCCACTTGTGATGTCAGAAGAGGCAGATTTTCAAAACGGCTTGTAACGGCTGATCACACTCACACCTGGTGGTATAACGTCACATTTAAATAGAACATGATTGACGCACACAGAACACGTCTGTAACACGTGAAACATCAGGCAGTGGGGTTTGTTTAGGGCAGGGCATAGTCAAGAACAATGATACTTCCATACATACTTACACTATGTTATCTGCATTTTTTAGTGTTGATAGATCATAATAAAGATATCCAGTGGGTGAATCAAAGTTTGACTCACCCAGCACGTAGTTATTTAACTTGGTCTTTCTCTCTTGTTCCATGAAGCGAACAGGTCAGGTTTAACCTTTGTTTGTAGGCTGGGTGTTTAGACCTCTGCTAAGCTGGTATAACCAGGCATCTTGCACGACAACAAAGCAGACAATGGCCCTGCTGAGTTTCACTGTTGTCAGCTAACACAGCAGAAACCGACTTTATCATTTGTTGATAACAGTACAGCGTGAGGAAGAAATGCTCCGTCTTTGTTGCTGAGGAGACACCTGTCTTCACTGAGGGTGTTTTGAACTATTCATTTATATTATATTATTTTAGTTTTTTTCATTAGAGTGAAACCAATGCTCTTTGCAATGGTGTACAATAAGTATCATCTCCAGATTAACACAATTATGTGACTGAACCTGATTTGAGATCAGATTAAATTAGACTAGATTAAAATGTATTTTTTTGGTGGCCCCTTAACCCTGTACCCTCTTTCTCTCTCTCTCTCGCTCTCTCTCTCCCCCTCTCTCCCTCCTCCCCCTCTCTCTCTCTCTCTCCCTCTCTCCCTCCTCCCTCTCTCTCTCTCTCTCTCTCTCTCTCTCTCTATCTCTCTCTCCCTCTCTCTCTCTCTCTCTCCCTCTCTCCCTCTCTCTCTCTGTCTCTCCCTCCTCTTTCTCCCCCCCTCCCTCTCTCTCCCTCTCTCTCTTCCCAACCCTCCCTCTCCCTCTCTCTCTCTTTGTCCCCCCCTCCCTCCCTCTCTCTCTCTCCCTCCCCCCTCCCTCTCTCTCCCTCTCTCTCTCTCTCTCCCCCCTCCCTCCCCCTCCCTCCCTCTCTCTCTCTCTCTCTCCCTCCCCCCTCCCTCCCTCTCTCTCCCTCTCTCTCTCTCTCTCTCTGTCCCCCCCTCCCTCCCTCTCTCTCTCTCTCTCTCCCTCCCCCCTCCCTCCCTCTCCCTCTCTCTCTCTCTCTCCCTCCCCCCTCCCTCCCTCTCTCTCTCTCTCTCTCTCTCTCTCTGTCCCCCCTCCCTCCCTCTCTCTCTCTCTCTCTCTCTCTCTCTCTCTCTCTCTCTCTCTCTGTCCCCCCCTCCCTCCCTCACTCCCTCCCTCCCTCTCTCTCTCTCTCTCTCCCTCCCCCCTCCCTCCCTCTCTCTCCCTCCCTCTCTCCCTCCCTCCCCCCCTCCCCTCCCTCCCCACCCGCAGGTCGGACGACTCCAACCGGCGCCCTGTGGGCGCCCCGGGGACCCCCGGGGGGCGGGACCTGGAGGCGGCGCTGCGTCGCCTCTCGCTGCGCCGCGACAACTACGTCTCGGAGCGGCGCTTCTTCGAGGAGGAGCGGGAGCGCAAGCTGGCCTACCTGGCCAAGGAGGAGCAGGGCGAGGACGGGGAGGAGAAGGGCAGCAGCGGCGGGGACCCCGGGACCCCCACGGAGAGCCTGCTGTCGCTGTGCACGCACCCGTCCCTGGGCAGCATGTGGTCAGGCTACTCCTTCACCCCCAGGTCCTACCTGCCCGAGAAGCTGCAGATCGTCAAGCCCCTCGAAGGTGAATATCCCCCCCCCCCCACCGGGAATCAAAGCGCTCAGAGCGGCCGCGCCGAACGCTCCCGTTCAGAGCCCCCTCCCACTGCTGCCCCGCTCTCTGTTGCCCCGACCGAGACCCGCCCCTTCAGGAAGCCCCCTGGGAAGCCCCGGCGGACCTCTAACCCGAGCTCCCCCTTCCGACTCGCAGTCCCGGTCCGCACCGGGGCTCCCAGGGGGCCGAGGAAATCCGAGGCTGTGAGCGGCGCGCGCAAAGCGCCGGTCTGTCCCGGGGCAGCTCCGGGCTTGCTGGTGTTGAGTGGCGGTGCTCCCCCCCCCCCCCCGGTCACTGGGCTGCTGGAGATGCTGGAGCAGCATGAGGAAGGGTTAGCGCTGCTGGGTTAGCGCTGCTGGTTTGAGATCTGAAGTGGTCTTGTGCTGGCGTTCAAGCCCCTTCCAAGTAGACCACTCGCGTCCTATCTCCTCACGAGAACCATACTCGCGTCCCAGCCCCTCCCGAATACACCACTCGATTCCTAGCTTCTCCCGAGAACAATGCTCACATCCTAGCCCCTCCCGAGATCAATGTTCACACCCTAGCCCCTCCCAAGTGTCATAATCACATCCTAGCTCCTACCAAGTGTCATAATCACATCCTAGCTCCTACCAAGTGTCATAATCACATCCTAGCTCCTACCAAGTGTCATAATCACATCCTAGCTCCTACCAAGTGCCATAATCACATCCTAGCTCCTACCAAGTACAATACTCACATCCTAGTCCCTCCCATGGGCAATTCTCACATCCTAGCCCCGCACTATACAGTCCCTCCAGAAAAATGCGGGTTTTTTTTGTGATTGTTGCGGCCAAAAATCCTTGGTTATATCGGCACGATTTCTTAAAAAATGCTATGAAATATGCGGCATATTTATGCAATTTTATGCAATGAAAATGCCGGAAATGCACAAAATGCAGCTTTTCGATGACGTTCACGTCGCGTAATTACGTCACTTCATAACGTTCCCATGGCAACAGGGGGAAATGGCTGCTCTTGTGTGAAGTAAACGCAACATTTTTCAACTTTCTTCTCAGATATATTTGACTTTTTTGCAAAGAAATGCGGGGATTATGAAATCATGCAAGCCCCGCATATTTTGCGCGGAAATCTGCAATTTATGTGTTGAAAGTGCGGCATATTTGAAGAAATGCGGCCCCCGCATGAATATGCGGACTTTGGCTGATTATGCGTTGAATGATGCGATCGCATAATCGTGTTTTTCTGGAGGGACTGACTATAAGGCTGTAAGGAGATGTCAGTAGGTGTCTGTGGCACCCCCTACTGGTGGGATTTGAAACCAAATAATAAAAATGGAGGGCCACAATATATACTGAGGACAAGGTGACCTACCAATTTGTACAGATAACCAATTGGTGTTCCTTAACATGTTATTTTCCATGCTATTGCGTGTCATTATCCTGCAGCACTAAAGGATTGTAACCTTTTCGGAAAATACTGGAATAGTTTTGGTAGTTTGTGACACTTGAATCATAATGGAACTCAAATGCTCTATATTCTAGTTGACTTGTTTTGCCTAATTCTGGCAGTAAGTTTGCATTAACATTGCGATGAAAACATTTGCAAACATTTCTACCCACCCTGTCCCATTGCCATGTTGTTGTCTCACTTCACTCTTTCCCTGTGTGTTGTCTTCTTTTGTTAGTCAAAGCTATGTGAATAAAAGGGTTCACTAACTTTTCCTATTTCCTTTTTCTTTCCTTACTCTTCCTTTTTTATTGTTATTATCTGCCACCCAATTTACATTAACACGCTCACAAAATCGTTCAAATGTATAACCCACTTTGTATGATGTTAACATACTGAACGATTGACAAACTGCTTTATCGTAAGGTGCCAACAGCATCAATTCAGATTTAATTTGAACAATTTAATATTTTAAACAATGTGATTTTAATTACTGTGACGCAAAATAATTGATCGTTGATAAGAAACCTTGGCTGATTGATATTTCCAACTAATAGAGTAGAGTAAATAACTTCCTCAACCATCCTCCCACTAGTTAATTCAATGCATGTTTAATAGTTTTATACTGATTGTTTCAAGTATATATACAAAATAAGCTGCATTGCATCATGGGTGATATCATGGTTCCACCATGCATCGAATCACAATCTCTTGAAAGACATCGGCACTGCGCTCCGGCACACATGGCCCACATCCTTTAACCTTTGACCTCCTATCATCTGCCCCTCCCACCAGGCTCGGCCACCCTCCACGCGTGGCAGCTGCTGGCCCAGCCCCACCTGGGGGGTCTGCTAGACCACCGGCCGGGCGTGGTCACCAAGGGCTTCCGTACCCTGGACCAGGACCAGGACCCTTCGGAGGCCGGGGACTGGCAGCTGGACCAACCCGAGGAGGACGACGAGTCCCTCCGCTCGTACCCGGGCCTCTCCAGTGAGGAGGACCTCCCCGTCTCCCGCCTGCCCTGGGCGTCCACGCCCAACCTCCGCCACGCCACGAACAACGGCGGCGTCGGCGTCCACCGGAGCGGGCGCAACGACAACAACAATGACAACGCCGACGAGGACAGTAGCCTGTTGGAATCGCTGAGGGGCGCGCGAGAGGGGGAGGCGTTCGGGGGGAAAGACGGACCCTCCCTCGACGGCCTGCCTTCCCCTCCCTGCTCCAGCCGCTCCTCTCCCGTCTCCGTCGCCGCGACGACGCCGTCCGCCGACGAGAATGCCGGCTGCGGCGAGCCCTTAGACTTCCCGGCCCTGCCGGCCGGAGCGCTGGACGGCTTGCCCGGTGAGGGGGTCTCACACGCGGAGCTCGGGGCTTCGTGACACCTCGCGCCCCCCCCCCCCCCCCCCCCCCCCCACGACGCATGCACGCACGTCGGGGGAGGGGGGGAGGGACGGTGTAGGGCCTCATGGGTCTACAACGGACATGTCGCTCATCCCGTACCTGCTGAGTTCTTTGTTTAATACCGTCCCGCCCGTCTGTCGTGCACACCTCCATGCTCATCACGTGCACGTACCTCCATGTCCAGGCGCACGTCTACCTCCACGCCCCACCCCTTGTCCGGCCCTGTTTGCCACCGTCATCGCGCCATGAGCCAAAGTAAAACATCGTTTGGATTACTCCTCTCCAGCTCTGTCATTCATTCATTCCCTTCGGGCTCCTTTTGAGGTGCATGTGCTTCCCGTGATGCGACGCTAGAATCAGCCCTCAGGATTTGCACCACCTCTGATCTGCATCACGTGCGCACGCCTCCGTGACCAGTGGGTGGTGCCGGCCCCTGCGGTCTGATTCTAGTTGTCCGTCCAAACACCGCTCTCCCTCGTTCACTCTGGCCTTCCTCCGACCCGGCACCGCACTGCTAGCGTGCGCCACCCAGCGTTGGGTTGGTTTAGAAACCTCGTTTGACATTCGCATTTCCCTTGCAAATCGTTTCCGTTTCAAATCTATTCCCTCTTGCGCCGTCCCTATGCTTTGCGTCCTCCCCTTCCCCTGTGTTCTCCACATCCTCCTTAATCTGCTTCGCCAGCGAGTTTAGCATACAAATAGTTTGAAGGGCTTCAAATTCATTTTATTCAAAAAAACTTTTTTCTGCTTGATCCAAGGAAGAGATAATCTGTCAAAGAGTCTGAAAATCTCCAACAATAATCCTTACAGACAGATATCTGGGCTAAACACCTTTTGTGTAGCTCGGGTGACACCATCACAGCTGCCAGCGTCACATGGTCACATGACATCACATGCCTGGTTAATATTAGAGGACCCAGAGTGGCTAAAGTATAGAGTCACCTTCACACTCTCACAGACACACACATGCACATGTACACGCACAAGCACAGGGCTTTGTTGTTTAATTGAATCAATTCTTAAATGTAATTCATCAGTTTAATGTTGCAGCCTCTACTTGATTACACCACACCACTTTATTAAGTTTCCTATCTCTCCTCTGGCTGAATGCACAACGTATCCCCTATATCTGTCTACTATCTGCTTTTGGTTTCTAAATCTTGGGGGTATTCTATGGTATAATTCCAGGATCTTGCTCCACCCCTGCACTGATTTAATGGATCATGTTAATGCGCTAATTCAGATGGCTGATTCAATATACTGTATGTGGTTGGTGGTTTATCTTCTGAAAGAAGAACTATTACCTTTCGCAAAACCAATCCCTCGCTATCTGGGCTCTGGGAAATGACTTAAACACAGGAGCATGCACAAGCACAACCACACAAGCATTGGTGCTTCTCTGACTTGCCTAATGCACTTTGTCCTAATGGTGTTTTAAGGAGTGTGGTCATGCAGAAAACGATCAGTGGGTTAGCAATTGATCATATATATACAGTCAATTAATTAAACCCTGGGTAGAGATCCTGGCTTACTGCAAACAATCCTGTATTTGTTGTTTGACAGATACAGCATGGGTAATAATCCATGTTTTGGCAGACATAAGTTGGCTAGATCATCGCTTGCTGATCCAGCAAACGTTTCGCTTAAGTATTGGTTAAAATAGCAAACTATAATGATCTGTTCAAATGAAATGAGTTGAACCGAGTGACGTACTGCAGTCCTCGGCCCCAGTGTGACCACAGCCTGAGTGTGTATTCACAGTGCCGCACCGTGGCCTGATGTCTCCATACTAACCTCTAACCCTTTGGCCCTCCCTCTAACCCCAGCCATCTTCCCAGGGAAGTGCATGTCCCAAACCAGCTCCACCTACACCTTCACCACCTGCAGGATCCTCCACCCCTCCGACCAGCTCACCTCCGTCTCCTCCAGGTAAGAACGGCTCAAGGTGCCTCCGCCTGCTTGTAGTGGATCACAAGCTGTTCGTCAATGGAGGGTATGGTCATAGGGAGGGCATCATTAAATACCTATAGGGATACCTGATGTCTGATCTGTCGCAAATTTAATTAAAATGCATCAGAAGACCCGGGCAAATTAAATCCAGTAAGAGTGGCAGAATCAGTCACGCCACTCACTGATTTAATAATGAGAGCAAAGCAAGCATAACGATGATTTTTTTCATTCAAGACTGGTATATTTGGTAGAAAGTCACGTCAAAATACGCGCGTAGATTAATGTCTCCTAGATTTTGGTTCCAATATTGCTTAAGAGGGGGGATGAATCTATTTTTTAGTTTGAAACCTTTTTAAAAATGTGATAACGATTAACATATGCTGTGGTATCTTGCGCCAACCAAATACCGCTGATCCTGTCACTCACGTTACTGCCGTCTGATTGGCTTTGGCAGGTCATATGATGAGGATGACGAGGGGGGCCTCTACCACATGGTAGTGATGGCTGGCGTAGAGCAGGCCCACTGAGCGCGCTCACAGGAGTGCGCAGTGTGGGTGAGGCTGCATGAGAGTGTGCTTTGTGTGTGAGGGTGCTTAGTGCACGTTAACCAGAGCTAGCCTAACCTCCCTGAACTCACTCTCTCACCGGCCCTAAATCCAAAGGACACTTTTTACGCACGGACACACTAATAAACGTAACGGCACTTTATGTTAAAAAGGGAGGAGGATGCAACTCAAATCTTACTCGCTTGAGTAATATTTGAATTATCTTACCTTAAGTATGCAATTGGTATAACCTACTAAATGTATTATTATTTTAGTGTTGTTATTATTACTATTAATTATTATGGTTCTCTGTTCCTCCAATGGCTGCCTGAAGGGCTGTTATAGTTGTAAACTAGGGAGGAGAAATACTTAAATCTAAACTGCTATTTACTTGCACTTACAACTAAATATCAGATTATGTGTCAAGATAAGCATTTATAAAATATACTTTGTGAACAATATTCTTTATCAAAAGAACACAAATGCACTCCCTATTATACGCAACGGTGCATGTTCTACAAAGACAACAGTGCCCTCACATCTCTTATCAAACCTGGCTATGGACAACGAAATAACAGAAACGTTGAACTATAGTGTGATAGACACACTAGGCATGGATTTGAGTTTGCCGGCCCTCTAAAGGAACCTGTGAAAATCACAGCTTAACTTGCATCATGGAGGACAAAACCATCTGCAAAATATGCAAGTGATGCTGTGCAAAACCATCAAGGAGGCAAAATGAACTGTTCTTCTTAGCATGAGCTGAACAGCAGCAGTTGACTGTGTACTTTGCACTACCCTCTATTGTGGCTCCCGTTATACAGCAGTAAACTCACCAATGCGGTCGCTTTGATTAACACTAATTTCCTTTTCCCTTCACTCATCGGGCCGTCGTCATTTTGCTGCGTGTCTAACGTTTACATCATTCTCCTACTTTCATCCCCTCTTCTCCATTTCCCCTCCCTTCCCCCTGTACCCCGATCCCCTCCGCCTGTACCCCGAATCCCCTCTCTCACCCCTCCCTCCCCCTCCTCCCCTCCCTCCCCCCAGCCCCAGGTCGGCCTATCAGAGCAGCCCTGGCGTGGGCGGGGCCGCGTCGCCCGTCCCTTCGCCGCGGCCCCAGTTCTCCAACCCGGCCACGCCCCCCTGCACCACGCCCTGTCTCACTCCCCGCCGCCTCTCCCTGTCCCGGGCCGAGTCCTCCACCAACCGCCGGGACAGCACGCGCACCACCAGCACCTCCCTGGGGCTGGTGCGCCTCCTGGTGGAGCACGGCATCTCCGCCTCCGTCTACGACCCGCGCAGCTGGGACCGCGGCGGGCTGGGGGCGGAGCCTGAGGAGGAGGCGGGGGAGGAGCTCTGGGAGGACGAGGCAGCGGGGCGCCCCGGCTCCCTCCTCTTCCTCCCCTCCACGCCGCCCAACTCGCCGACCCACCGCTGCGGCTCCAGGTCCGTGTCGTCCTCCCACCACCAGGGGGCGCCGCCGCCGCCTGGGGCCGGCTTCCAGTTCGGCCCGACGGACGAGCCGCTGTTCTACGAGAGGTTCCTGGCGTCGCGGCCGGCCCAGACCATCCTGAAGGAGGTGCTGGCTGAGTTCCAGAGGGACCCCCCCCCTGCCGGGCTCGTACCAGAGCCGGCTGGAGGCCACCAACCTGCGGCTCGTCGACAAGCTCAAGCGCTTCCGCACCCTGGGGCCCGCCCCCGGGGCCCGCGCGGCGGCGACGGCGGCGGGGGGCGGGGCTCTGCTGGGGCCCTACGGCCCCCCCCCGGGGCTGTCCAGCGCCGCGATGGGCGGGGGACTGGGGCCCGTGTTGAACGCGGGGCTCCGGAGGAACCGCAGCTACCCCGCCATGGTGGGGGCCAGCATGGCCATGAAGGACCCCGGGGGGCCCCCCAGCAGCGCGGAGCTGTTCCTGGGCCACGCCCTGTCCACGCAGCGCGCGGACGCGGCGCACGTAGCTCACGCGCGGCCCCCGGAGGAACAGACGCACGCGGCGGCGGCGGCGGCGGCGGCGGCCATACCAAAAATAACCTCCTACGGACAGCCCTGGCCGGACGACTGAGTGGAGGGCATTCAAGAACCGTACGGATTAAAACCACGCCATGTTCCCCATTTCAAGATCAGCGGTTCGGATCGCCCGGTACGACGGCTCGGACGCCCAAACAGCCCCCCCGGCCGGACGTGCGTCACACACGAAGAGAGTCCTCCTCCCGTCAACGCCGCCCCACCGTACAATAGGCAGAGAAGTGCCCCGCCCCCGATTGATCTGGGATCATCGGCGTTACCTCTGCACCGACCGGAGCCTGAGCAGGACCGGCATTGTGACACCCCCCAAACCGAGTCAGGCTGCGGAGCCGGTCCAGGGCCCGTCGAGCAGTCTCTAAGCCCCGCGGTCCATGCTGTACCTCCATGACATAGGGGGAGGGAACAACGAAATGCTGTCTACCGGCACGTATTGTTTTTCAATCTGTGTTTTAATTTAAAACGGTGGATTAAATAGGGCGTACACATGACACTGTTAACCATCCGCTGTGCTCAACGGTCTTGTATGAAAGTGTGCGGATAGAGAAAAAAAAAAAAAAGTATATTATTTTTTACGAAAAAACGAAAGTTGTGGGATTGTGGTTTTAATCCCGCAGTCCCGCTGCCCTGTCCTCTGGCCGATTAACTGAATGTCGTGCGGTCCTGTGTCTGGATACGGCCAACCTACTGTAGCCCCCGGGGACACGGGGCGCGTGCGCCTCACAAAGCTCCGTTGAATTTGCCTTATCGGATGGTGGGAGCGAGCCAGAGTATGCGGCGCCAAACTAACCTTCCGAGGTCTCCTCTCGTGTCGTTTTACTTCCCGTCTGTGTGTGTGTGTTTTTTTGTTCATTATTTTTTCACGCAAACTTGCAAGCCTAAGTTCTGATTTGAGGGGGCTATTTTTGTCGCTCGAAAGGAAAGAAATTCAGCATTTGAATTTGACAACAAGGACGCTTTTTAGGAAATTGCGTCAGGTTAAAGGTCATCCCCTTGGTGCTTTTAAGTGAGCTTAGGTTTAGATGTGGAATGAGGCCCAGTCCGCCTTTCAGTCTTGTTTTAGCACTTTAGCCGCGGACTACTGAAGGATTTGTCCCTCGATCTCTCTGTCGCTGGATGTCTCCTCACCTCATCCTGTCTTGCCCACCTGATGCTTTTTGTTGTTGCTTTTTGTTCAATTACGACCAAACCGGGCCACGGGTAAAAAGTACAACCTCAGAATCCTGCTTTGCCTGTCCCCGTGTGTTTTCCTTTGAGAGACTAGACCATTTTTGTGAGTTTCCTGCTCTTTAGACTTTTACATTCTGTCAGTGTTATGGTCATAACTAACTGTAACTAACTGCTTTTTTATTCAAACAAACAACTTATTTGGGATTTCACACCCACCCCCCCTAAAAAAAGAACACATACACAGATAAAGAACCCCAGAAATATGTTGTTTTTTTTGCCAGTGTAACTAACTATACATTTCGACCAGTAGAGGGTAGCAAACTCACAAATGGGGTCAAGTTACTCTTCTTCAAGAGAACAGAGCACTGATCAGAGGGAACGCAGGACTGAATGAGGTTGGACAGAATTAGCGGTTGCACAGTATCTCAGCTGATCAGATTGGTCATTCAGAACCAAAGTAACCCCAGAGAGAGTGAGAGTGAGAGAGAGAGAGAGAGAGAGAGAGAGAGAGAGAGAGCGAGCAGGAGAGAGAGAGAGAGCGGGAGAGAGCAGGAGAGAGATAGCACAGCAGGACATGATGCCAATACAATAATGAAGGAGCCCTTTTGTGTTTGACCTGATGCTTTGGTTAGGCCCATATTTTCCAGACCATATTTATAACAAAATTGTCATTTTTCCGACCGATTTTTATGATTGAGAGTGTGCAAAGCAAAATGAATCAATGTGTAGCCAATGTAGTGCCAAGTGTTCCTGTTATATAAGGGCATTGAAAGGAAATGCAATTATGCAACAGTACTGTAACAGCCAGAGTATGCCCTACACACAGGTATCCTTTATTTTTGTACGATATGAAAGGGATTTCACCGGTTTCCTTTTTCTGTTCCTTGAATTATTATTTCTGCTTCATGCTAACTCTACACACAGAGTGCTGATTCAAGACTAAAAGTCGCAGGATCGCATGCAGTTTAAATCAATGATCACTCACTACTATACTTTTATACCTAGTTTAATCTGAGAAGCACAGAGACAGTTAACCATGCACTACATTTGTTTAGATGAAGGAGTCTCTTTTGTGTTGTTGTTTTCGTTTTGAGCTGTAATCGTTCATCATCCAGTTGTCATTATGAGCTCCATTATGTGTGGGACAATGGGTGAAGCGAACTACAAGCTAACAAATTGTCTAGCAGCCACTAACTGTTGCTATGCAATAATGAAAAAGTATTAGGATTTGTTAGCTTTAGTGGGATGGGGGAGGGAGGAGTTCTGATGCAGACACTGGCTAATGCACAACATGAGGATTTTTGTTATAGCTGTGTATGCTTGTGTGTGTGTGCGTGTGTATGTTGCACTACCTGGATCAGCTGAATGTATGCTCTTTCAGTTTGCTGTAGGTCCATGTGTGTGTATGTTGGTTGACCTTTTGCAATGTGTGTGTTGAATCTGAACAGAGCTTGTTATTATTATTATTATTATTATTATTATTACTGCTCTATATGCCAGACATGGTCTGTATGCAACAAATCTAGAGACAACCTAACTTTTTGTTTGAAAATAGACAAAAATGGGATAATGAAGAGTAGTATTAGGATGGGTTGTTCAGCCTGAATCTGGAATGTAAGAGAACTTGTTGTTCAAGGGAGGATGTGCCTGTAAATAAAATATTAATATTGATATATTGATTCAATTGTTTGTCAGAGGAAAAGCATCAAGTTTGTATCAGAATTGTGTCCAGATTGCGGACAGACGAGTTCTTCATGCAGCAGAACAGCACGCACACCTGGAGAGAATGATCGAGTGGTTTGCTTTCCTGTGACAATAAACTTCAATATCAAATTGTAGGTTGCTAATTTCAAACAGTGGTCAAGAAAATATTACTGAATCTCAATAACACAAACAAACCTTTGTCATGTATTCATGACTCAGCACTTTGCAGGACTGTTTATGTCTGAAATGACTCAGCACTAAACAGGACTCTGTATGTCTGAAATGACTCAGCACTATGCAGGACTCTATTTATGTCCCTCACATTATTTATAGCCAGTGCAAAATAGATGACACCTAATAATTAGCGACTAATATCTTACACCTACCCTGGTGGCCAGATCATGATTAGTTCACTCACATTTAAGAGTCTCGTGTGATACAAAAAAAAGGCTTGCGTGCCTGAATATATGACCTAAAATCGTCTTATAAAACATACTGTAGTTACTGCTTTCTCCACAAGATGTCAGTGTGTCCCAGTTGAACATCATACAACATGAACAAGGTTGGCCTCTTTGAAAAGATACTCAGAAAAAGTGGAAAACATCCAAAGCACAATGAAAACTGAAGTAACTATGGATGGACTAGGCTGCCTCACAAGTTTCTGTAGGATCTATGAAGGCAGGCCACAATGTTTATAAAATAGTACTGAAATAGAAGGTGTACTTAGCTTGGTTTGTAGGTTCCTTTAGCTACAGTCCCTCAAGGCCAAGCTCTCTGAACGTAAATCTGCTTTACCCCAAGCCATAAAGTCGAAGCTGAGTGGCAGACTGCATAAGGACTATTTAATATAGTTTACTGGTTGCCTGTGTGTTGAGAGGGTATTACTCTTCATGTCTGAGCACTCTCGTTTACATTGCAGACCTCTTCAGTTCACTTCATGTCTGATGCAATCTTGTTTTCATTGCAGACCTCTTAATCGCACGGTACAAATTCCTTTTCTATGTATCCATTTATCCACAACAAATCTTGTGGAAGTGCCCTTAACTCAACATATGAGTTGAAAATCCAATTTTGAGTGCTTTTGACTTCCATCCGTTTCACTTAAAATTGGGGCAAGATTGAGGAGAAGGAGAGAGTGGAGCAAATAGGATTTCAGGGACGAGATATAATGAGCTGAGTGGTCCCTGACGTTGGCAAGATCCAGCAAAGGATCCACATTAAAACAAATTGGCTCCCCTCCCACTACCGGTCCTCTAAAGAAGATGGCGTGCCTGATAGAGAGAGAGAGAGAGAGAGAGAGAGAGAGAGAGAGAGGGGGAGTGGGAGAGGGAGTGAGAGAGAGATGGAGAGAGAGAGAGAGAGAAAGAGAGAGAGGGAGAGAGAGAGCTGGAGAGAGAGTGAGAGAGAGATGGAGAGAGAGAGAGAGAGAAAGAGAGAGGGAGAGAGAGAGTGCGAGAGAGAGAGAGAGATGGAGAGAGAGAGAGAGCGGGAGATAGAGAGAGAGAGAGGAGAGGGAGAGAGTGAGAGAGAGAGATGGAGAGAGAGAGAGAGAAAGAGAGAGAGGGAGAGAGCGGGAGTGAGAGAGAGAGAGAGAGAGACGGAAAGATAGCAAGAGAGAAAGAGACAGAGGGAGAGAGAGAGAGAGCGGGAGAGAGAGAGAGAGAGGTAGGGAGGCAAATAGGGAGAGAGACATGGATCACTTTAATGCTCCTATAGCCCACAATGTATTTTGACGGATCAAGACACACGAAGGAAAGCATATTGGCCGAGAGAAAGAGGTTATTTCTATTTACGTGCCTGTGCTGGGTCCTCTTCTCTTGGAATATGTTTTGCTGGTCGAACCACAAGGGAAACAAGCATATGGTAGAAGTACAAGTGAAAAGATGATACACGATAAAATAGATGCACAGAGCCAGTGGGGGAGAGAGTGAGGGAATGGTCAGAGAGTGAGACATATCAGGAAGGGTAGGCAGCATCGGCTGGTTTTACAGAACTAGCTTTCGTAATTGTCATTTTATTTTGTGTTTTTGCCAAATTATGTCTGGTATGCTTGGTCTAGAGTGGAAATTAAAACATTCTGAAGGGCTTAGTCACTAGCAGTGGAAATGGATAAAAGTATTTAGTGCGGTATGCATGTCTTTGTGTATGTGTGTGTGTGTGTGTGTGTGTGTGTGTGTGTGTGTGTGTGTGTGCGTGTGTGCGTGTGTGCGTGCGTGCGTGTGTGTGTGTGCGTGAACCTGATAGACAGC
Source organism: Pollachius pollachius (assembly GCF_949987615.1). Taxonomy (NCBI): domain Eukaryota; kingdom Metazoa; phylum Chordata; class Actinopteri; order Gadiformes; family Gadidae; genus Pollachius; species Pollachius pollachius. The sequence goes on along the minus strand of NC_136934.1, from coordinate 49,656,612 downwards.
TGGTCCTTTCTGGGTATTTCGCTCAAATTTCTCAGCGACCTACGTAGGTAGGCAGGAACTCAAGATAAGAGAGAATACATCAATTATCGTTTCATTTATAAAAAAGTTATTATGTTTTATTGGTGGGCAGAATCCAAACTATAGACATTTCCTATTTGATGATCGGTATCCGGAACAGAAGGGGATATTGTTTTAGTTTCTTAACATTTTTACAGTGCTTTTATAGATAACATACTAATGTATTAAGTTTTCAATGCAAAATATTTAAGAGTTACACTGACATGCTTTACTACTTCTGCCCGTCGAGGAGATATCCGTTTTTCTCCCATTTTGTATCCATCCATACATTATCTAAACATGTACTTATCTAATCATAATTCAACGACATTACACTGCACTGGGGACTAACAGCCTCCTATTTCATTTATTTATTTGGACAGTGGACAGTGCACATTAATCTACATTTCGGTAAATGTGCCAGTGTTAGCCAGCAGGATAATTTTCCACTTAGTCCTTTGGCAAGATATTAAGCTAGGCACAGGATGGCTGAAAAGTAAAACATATTAAAGAATACGCACAGCAACAGATAACAACAGTATAACATGATGCCAATAGACTCCATTAATACATATAAAAGTACAATCATTCAACCAAACCACTATGGGTTAGACATGACATGATAGCTACAAAAATACATGGCAACAGACAAACATACACTCCACTACTAATATAGCGTAGGGCTAAAGAAGGACAACGTATTATTCCCTTTGACCTCCTTTTTAGTCTGCTCTGTCATGTCTTCCATTCAATAATTCAGGCCTAATGAGGGATCTAAAATAACCCTCCAAATGAGGAGAGGGAGGGAGGATAGGAAAGGAACAAGGAGAACGATAATGTTTTGATAATTAGTCAAGTTTTTCCTTCATCCCGGGAATGCATGACGTTGTTAGAGTATGAAAAATAAATGATATGATTAACAGGATGATTTTTGTTTGTATTGGAGGAATAAGGGGGAATGAGTGCAGTTAATATTCAGTGCACTTTTCCTCAAGAGCTGGTAATGGCTGTAATAGCAGCCAATATGAGCCGCACTTGCAAGGAGAGAAACCACACATAAATTTGAACTGCGGTAAGCAAGCAGAGACCATCTTCTCAACTCTCTTCCTCATTTTATTCTCTTTCCTCATCGTCGTTCGAATCGTGTGCTCTTGCTTTCACTGTCACGTGGGGAACTTCAAGACTTTGGTGTGTAGGAAAGCCCTACCGGTTGGCACGGCAACATGAGCCGATGCTAGGAGGCCAACAGAATTCAGATAGTAATGGTCGTGCTGGTGTGCCTCTTCCCCAGTGGCCATGCTGTAGATTCCATCAGGTCCTTGGCAGGGTAACACAGCGGATCGGGTGTTCGATTCCCAGCGGAAAGGTTCGGAGGTCGGTCCCAAAAGTCTTGCACCTTACCTGTTTAGCGTCCTTGTGCTATACAGTGTTTGCATTTACTTTAAGTTATTCTGGATAAAAATCTCCCGAAAGAACATATCCATTAAGCACAGAGTTTATCCCATCTGTTTGAACACTATTTGTTGTTAAGAGCCACGTTTTAGTGACTGCCGGATCCCAGATGACCATACAGGTGACTTAAAGAGTAGAGAATAGAGTGTGTTTATAGCTATCAGAGGTAAACTTAACCTGTCCACTAAACAATTGTACCAACTGCACTTGACTTTGTCTTTAAAGCACGTTAAACTGACCGTGGATCAGTAAGAAAGAACCGAGAAAGTTAACGAGAAAGTTGTGCAGCAGCATGAGTTGGTGGGGGGCGGGGCCAACAGCAGTAGGAGGAGGGGGGCGGGGCCAGCAGCAGCAGTTGGTGGAGGGGGGCGGGCCAACAGCCGTAGGAGAAGGGGGGCGGGGCCAGCAGCAGCAGTTGGTGGAGGGGGCGGGGCCAGCAGCAGCAGCAGTTGGTGGAGGGGGGCGGGCCAACAGCAGTAGGAGAAGGGGGGCGGGGCCAGCAGCAGCAGTTGGTGGAGGGGGGCGGGGCCAGCAGCCGTAGGAGAAGGGGGCGGGGCCAGCAGCAGCAGTTGATGGAGGGGGCGGGGCCATTAGCAGCAGTTGGTGGAGGGGGGCGGGGCCAGCAGCAGCAGTTGGTGGAGGGGGGCGGGGCCAGCAGAAGCAGTAGGAGAAGGGGGGCGGGGCCAGCAGCAGCAGTAGGAGAAGGGGGCGGGGCCAGCAGCAGCGGTTGGTGGAGGGGGGCGGGGCCACAGCAGTGACCATGAAGACATTCCTGCTGAGACCTACTGGTCCCCACTATAAACAGCAGCCTGTCTGCGTCACCAGCAACGTGACGCCAAGACACCCATCAGGTCGGCCTGACATAGGGAGGGGGGGGCTCCGCAACGTGTGTGTGGTGTGTGTGTGTGTGTGTGTGTGTGTGTGTGTGTGTGTGTGTGTGTGTGTGTGTGCAGGGACCTGTGGTGTGTATTTGTGTGTGTATGCACCTGTATGGTGTTTGATGTGCATGCGTGCGTACATTATTGTGCCACTTGTGTGTGCCGGCGCCCATGTCTGTGTGTGTGTGTGTGTGTGTGTGTGTGTCTGCGCTCTCTCTTTCTGTTTCTGTCTCCGTACACAACGTGTTTGCAAGCCCCTCTCACCCCCCCCTTGAGATAGAATAACACCATTTGAACTCAAGTGTGGATGAGTCCTCACACCACCGACTGAATCAATAGCTAGCCACAAGGGCCACTACAGGGGCCCTTCTAGGCCCCTGTTCCGGGCACACACAGAGGTGGCAGTCTGTGGTCAAGGTGCCGCGGGACAACTCATGATAGAAATACACAGCCCGGACGAAAGCTCACATGCACAACATACCCAACACATGTTCCGTGATGTGTTATTGGCATAGCTGCTGTAGCCGTTGACCAGCCTCCCAGAGCGAAGGCAACCAGTTTGCTGAGCTGGTAAAAAGGCCCGTCATAACCCGGTTCAAATAAGGCAGTAATGGTACACTGAAATTCCCCTTTTCCTATAAGTGCGAGGCAGCCCCTCTCCTGATCCAATTTGCCGTCTTTCTCTTGGAGCGTCGGCTGGACCCTGATGATATTTCATGATTGCGACCCTACAGAAGTGTGTCTGAGTCTGTGTCTGAAGATGCTATGTGTGTGTGTGTGTGTGCGTGTGTGGGGGGGGGGGTTGCTGTTTGTCTAATGGCATATATAACCCCGGGGCAATGTTTGTACTGGTTTGATGGTTGTTTGAGGCAGAGAATGGGAAAAGGTGAAGAAAATAATTCCGAGCAGACCTGTGTGTTTCAAGACGGTGGTAGTGTGTATGTTTGTGTGTGTGTGGGTGACGTCTGTGTGTGTGTGTGTGTGTGTGTGTGTGTTTGTGTGTGTGTGTGTGTGTGTGTGTGTGAGTGTGTGTGTATGTGTATGTGTGTTACAGCTTAGAGGACCCTGCGTTTTGCATTGCAATCATTGTGATACAAGTGATTGGGAAATCAGCTTTCTACCGACAGCTATTCAATGTTGCAATTTCTTTTTTATTAAAGTTGATCATCTTCAAATTGCTGAATTTATATAAAATGATGTAAAATTCTGATTATATTGTGTGTGTGCGAGTGTGTGTGTATGTGTGTGTGTGTGTGTGTGTGTGTGTGCGTTTGTGTGTGTGTGATTGTGTGTGCGTGTGTGTGTGTGTGTGTTTGTGTGTGTGTTTATAAAAAAAGAAAAACAGGAGATTTGCATATTCGTCTGGCTCACTGCAGAAGCCTACAATATGGAATTCACTCACCACCCCATTCTTCCTTGCATCTATGTTAAAGTACCACAAACCTTTTTTCCCACTGCCACAGGAAGTAGTGACTGTTGAACCTGCTCTTTGAGAAGCTGATATTTCCTGACAGTTGGTTTCGATTACATCCTGGTTGTGAGTAAGGAGTTTATTCAGAACTAATGAAGGGTATTTCTCCAGTCTTAGAATTGATCTTAGCTCCCTAGAAGAGCAATTACCACAATAGTGACGTCTGTCACTCCAAACGTGCTAATTAATGTATTAAGTGAACCAGGTGAGTGTGATGTGTATATTTGAATTCTTTAGTGCATGAACGGAATCCAAAGTAATGACAGATCACATTGGATCACATTGGTCATCGGTCCTTGGTCATCTGGTTATCGGTCATCTGCATGGCTCCAGGCTTCTTCACCTTTCTTATGTGTTTACATGTCAGTTAAGAAACCGGGTCATGGTCCTAACCAGGATAGAATCAGACAGTAGGATAAATGTAAAACCCCGGATTTTCTACGGTAAAGAAAACAAAGACAACGTCTATGGTGGCCTTGAGTGAGAAAGAAAAGGAGCTGTCCAAGTGACCCGTTGAGGACTCTGAGTCTGGTGTAAAAAGGGCCGTCTACCGCCCGGTTCATTGGAAGGCTCGAGATTGCAGAAATCGGAGTTTCAGGAGTTTAAAAGAATCCACATTTCTGCAGTTACTCAAGCTACCTCCTCGCTCCTTTTTCAGATTTCCTCCCCCTAGACTGGCCCTCAAACAGTCTGTGCCCGCCACCCAAATCCATATTGGACGTTTGGCGAGCCGCGCGTCAACACAGATTTATCCAAACAGGGGTTATATTTGAGTCGGCATGAGACCTCTTGTTTGTGTTCAAGGCTGTGTTGTGAGTCGTTCATTAGGACCAATGAGAAGGCAGGGGGGGCCGGAGATCTGTAGAGTTGTATTAATCAATCAAGTTGATCCCGAGGGACTCTTCAGTCATCCCTTGGAAGGGATGACTCAATTGGGAAGGGACTCATCGCTGATGTCCCTCGCTGAAAGGATTCTTCTGTTGACATTCGACCAAGTACGCCGGGACTCGGTGGAAACGAAGTCTCAAACAAACGATTATTGGATTAACCAAGTGCCCCTGCCTACAGGTATTAAAGCCCCATGTCTATTCTTCATCCTGCCATTCCCAGTTACTCCTGAGAGGATTAGCTTCAGGCGTATTGCTGTGATTCACAAAGTGCTGTTTTTTTCTGCCTAATAAACCATGTCAGGGTTAAAGATGATTTATGGCATCACTCACCTGTAGCCAGCTAATGGCCATTACCCAGAGTCCCCTCTGTGCTCCAACAGGAAGTCATTAAGGCACTAATCAGCAGGGCAGGTAATATCATGTGCCGTCTGTGCGAGTATGAATGTGTGTGTGTCTGTGTGTATGTGTGCATTTTTATTACTTAATGTTCTTGGGCCTGTTTGTCTTTTCATATTATGTTTATGTGCCTGTGTATTTGTGTCTGTTTGTGTGTTTGTGTGTGTGTGTGTATTTCTGTGTACGTGTGGGAGTGTGTGTATTTATACTATGCATGTGTGTATTTATATTAGAGTTTGTATCTCTGTGACAGCATGGACATTAATATGAATATTATATGTGTGTGTATTTATATTCGATATGTGATTATTTATATTACGGGTGACAGTAATAATATTGATGTTAATATGATGTGTGTGAGTGTGTGTGTGCCTGAGGTTGCACGCGTGTGCACGTTTTTGTGTGTACTGTGTGATTTCAACATTAGCGAGTGCAATCGATGTGTGTGCCCTGGGTGCATGTGTGTGTGTGTGTGTGTGTGTGTGTGTGTGTGTGTGTGTGTGGGTGTGGGTGTGTGTGTCTGTGTGTTTGTGTGCGTGTGTTTGTCACAGCTCGGCTGCTCATATTATGAATGGATGTCATTATTGAAACCCACTGGAGACATGGACAGTACAGAGACAAGAAAGACACAGAAACAGACTGTAGTTCACGTTATTGTATTCGACTCATCTAGTTGAGCAATGTATTGATTCATTGATTCATTTGGTATTTATTCATTTTGTTTGGCCTCATTTGAGATTAATAACATGATCTATCCCATCTAATTGCATGTAATGTAATCAGCAACACTAAAAATATATCGATTTATTACATACATATTTACAGCATACACAAATACATTAACCCTGTCAGAATCCATTTCTGATAGGCACTATTATAAAAAGTTAATAATTAAGAGATTACCGCCATTTATTGATCCATGTATACCAGCTGTAAAGACGAGCGATTAAAAAACACTGAGCTAATCCATTCATAAATCTTACAAGCCACCCGGGCAGGGTTTTACGGCCTGGAAATACAACAGATCACGTCACACAAAACACTGAACGTCAGAGTAAAGGTTAGCCAATGCGCGCTTTTAAGTGTTCTCCTCTCGGGGGACTGCTGACAGGTCACTCCTTTCCGTGTTTGCTGAGCATGGCGACAAATATGGATTATTATTTGATGGCCAATTTAGTGTCTGATTGAGCACGACCCCCCCGCCGCATGCGGAGACAAGGCGGCGCTCGCTCTGTTTGGAAATGTCAGCCACTTGTTTGTCCCCGCGTGACCGAGATAGGAAACGGATAAGAAAATGCCCCGTGGAATATATAAATCGATTTAAGTGTGTGTGTTCGTGTCCGTGTCCGTGTGTGTGTGTGTGTGTGTGTGTGTGTGTGTGTGCGTGTTCGCGTGTGTGTGTGTGTGGTTGTGGATGCGTGCGTATGTGTGTGTCCTTGTGTTTTTGTCTACCTGCCACAAAATACTTTCAGTTGGATATAGAGCTAATCTTTTGCCATAACATTTTCAAGTTGCATTACATTCAAAGGGGGGCTATAATACACTTTGTCCGATAAAATACCTGAAAGGGATTTGTAGTGGTGTAAGCATTTTGATATTGAGAATGATATACACAAGTATTGTACATTTGGAAACTTAAACAAACCAACAAAATCAAATCTTCCCATTCAGATGAAAATGAAATATTCTTTGAAACACCCCAAAACATAATGTAAAAGAAACTTGACTTGCACCTTGACTCCAAGCACAATGTGAAGCATATGACAAAGTATATACTACTCCTGTCTGGAAGGTTTTATGAATATCATCCATAATACATGTATATATATATATTTCCCTGAGGAAATGTGTATGACCCTTAAAGCGTATTCTTCCCCTGCTGCCCATTCCAGCCAGCGATCTATGAAGGCGACTGCAAACCCAGCACTGGCAATGCTTTATCCACTCTCTTCCTGGCTTTAGGAACTGGATCTCAGCTGCAGGCGAGTTTCTTCCAATGCAAAGTCTGAGAAGGATTTTTAGCACTGGGTGAAAATCAATCGCTTCAAAGATGCACTCCTAATTCCCCCAACTGTTCCACATGCACCCAGGCCTCTTGCTGGGTGCATATATTTGCTGCTGACTCACGCTGTTGTATCTCACTCATTCACTCGCTCGCTCACTCACGATTTTACATAAGATGAATGATGTCTTTTTTTTTTGTTATCCGGTTCTGTGTGATGTCAAGTGCTTTGTTTTTGACAAATGCTCGATATGAGACTTGAAACTGAAGTATGTGTACCGACGCAACGAGACGATCCGATGCGATCTATTCTCGGACCCCTTATTTCCAGGGCAATTTATCAAAGAGCATTTTGATTTTGTTGGTTGTTCAACCTGAGTTGCCGGAACGTATTTACACCAGGACACGATCATGTAGCCCTTTGCAGAGATGACCTCAGTGCATGTATCCACACAGAGAGGGAGCAAAATGCTTTGTTAAATCGTTTAAAGGGAATAACAGGATAGCTGTCTTTGACTTAAGGTGCAAGGACGAGACAGGGCTAGATTTTAATTGGTCAGTAATTTTGGTATAAAAGTAAAACCCATTTTACCTTGGATGCCTGCAGAAACATCATTCTATAGGGTACAAATACAAGTTCCAGCATAACTTGTGGTTGCATACAAATGCTGTGTATGTGTGGCAAATGAGCCGTTTTAACTGGGCTCCCATAAGAATAAATTAAGATCAGCCAACAACAGGTAATTGTACCCTTGGTACAACAATATGGAGGCTATATAATATATTCAAATAAACACAAAAAAAACAAAGGCAACAAAATAAACAAAACAAGAATACATTATCAACAAAAAAAGATGTTCTAAGTGATGAAAATGTTTGCAGATGGTCCGTTCTTGCAGAGATACACGATTACCATGAACAAATAATCTGTGTTCACACACACAAGACCCAGCCCTGAGGTTATGTCTACCTTGGGTAACATCTGCGAGCCATAGGTTCTCACCGGGTGCCACGTAAAGACTGCCCCAGGGAGATTCGTCTGCACACCCTCCGCTGTAAAGTGCTCGCTGGTGTGTGTTGTTTGCTGTGAAGGATCTTCTGCCTCCTCACATTGGACGGGGGATTTGGGCTTTCACTTAGTGCACCATCTGCATATATGTAGAATGCTCATCCTGCTTTTGTATTCGGTCACGATGAATACATGGATTGTCGTATTTTCCAACAGTAGTAGCTTTCCGATTTGGTTGTTTTGAGCCATGCCCTAAATCGGGCAGTTTTGAAGAACACAGGGAAATGTATATAAAACAAAAGCTGCCTAACGTTACTATGTAAGGGTTCTAAGAAAGATTGTCGTTTCTGTTTGTTTGTTATAAAGTGAATGTCAGGTTGAAACTAGCCTGTTGTTGTAGCCCATGATTAAAACCAGCAGTGAAATTACACCTGGCCCAGATGTTGACTTCTCGTAGCTTCTATTGATATTCAATCCAGGGTCAATACAGACAAACATCAACGAGAAGCGGTCGATATCTGGTAAGAAGGATGGCCGATTTACCCTCTTCACAGCATTAATTATGGCTCTGCTCCCTTTGATTCACTTCCAGGGCACTGGAAGTGGACTGGTGATGGATGGCCTACTACCAGCAGTGCCCTGCTTTATAAAGCAAGCAGCCCCCTAAGTAGTGCTATACACCTGTGCTGGTCCTGATGACCCCTCTGTGATGAGGGGCTATTGTGGCGCCATAGCCCTGCAAACCAGGCCACTGTGTGCCAGGCAGGTGTCCTTCTGAAGCCCTGTTCTGGACGGTCAGAGGGGGCAAGGTGGCAGGCCGGTGGGTGGGAGGCTGATGGGCCTCTCAACGAAGTACAACCCCCCCCCCCACCCCCTTAGTCAGCTTCAGAAGCTGCAGACCATGAGAGCTCGTCAGTGTGGCCAGCCGGTGGGGGTGGGTTTGAAGTCGGAGGATGGAAGCCCTGACATCTGCTGGACCCACAGGGTGGACTTTGAGCCCCAGGATGCAGGCCCAGGGGTTCCACCCTCGTGCTAATCCAGACCGGGGAGTCCGATACCTGTGCGCAATATTTCTTTTCGTAGGATAGGTCTGGGATTCCCGCCTCTGATTGGTTAGAAGGGCTCTCCTTTAGATTGTGTTTCAATTAGTCCTAGCTGTTTGTGGGAGTTTAGGGTTAGGGTTAGGGTTAACCCTTACCCTTACCCTAACCCTAATCCTAACCCTAAACTCCCGCAAACAGATAGGTTACATAACCAATTGGAGGAGAGCCCATCTAACCAATCAGAGTAGGCCTGCACGATAAATCGTTATAAAATCGCGATCTCGATCCAGACCTCTGTGGATTTAATTTTTAAATTAATTCGATATATATATTTTTTAATTTCTAAAAAAAGTGTTCCTTATATGCACAAAATAAATCATTCCGTTTTTGATACTGCACTTTAATCAATTATCAAGGGCCTCCGTATTGTTGTACCAAGAAACGTGCTAGAGGTGCCAAAAAACTTAAGTAGGGGAGACCGGGTATGGTTGTAACACCTTTTTCTTCAGCACCTAAATCTACCATTTTTTTAAAAGCTACAGTTCTGGACCTTTTAGGCAACGTACCCACATTTGTCTACTACAAGTGGTAACCATTTAAATCTCCTCAACTATATCACGGAATTTGTGAGATTATGACAAATACAATGTATACCTTTGTTATAACCTACCCCACTACCGGGGTAGGTTGTAACACCTACTGGGGTAAGTTGTAACAGGTAGACAAAATGCAAAAAAACAATGTTACTCCATTTGATATGCCGATTTAATTATAACCATAAACAACAGGGTTTGAAAATAGATTCACCAAACAAAATATTCTTAAACTGTATTGGAAGTGAAGAGTGACATATGCATTGTGTGTGTGTGTGTGTGTGTACAGAAAAAATAGAATCGTAGCGTAGGCTATATTAATGTTATGAACAAAATATAAAAAGCATAACGTTTATACGTTGTGTGTGTGTATTTGTGTCTCTTGAGAGCGAGAGCTGAACAGTTGTTTTTTTTTTAGAACAGGGCAACATGTTCTCTAACAAACAAATTAAATAAATCCTTAATCTGAATCACAATGGTGACAAATAAAATTGGGCAGACCTGGAGTGCATGCCTGGTGGGCCCAAAAGCTGCATAGGACACACTTTACCCACACCTCTTTGGATTTGGAATTTCGAAAGGTTTCCATGCAGACCACACAAAAATCTTCTTCCTCCTCTGACGAGGAGTTCTGAGCTTTCACCATTTTCTTGGCAGTTTTGTTGACCTTCCTCTTCTTTCCTTTATCACCCCCAAAGAGTTTAATTTTGATGTTTTTTCCTTTTCGCCGGTCCTCCTCTTCCAACGCCAGCTGGTGTATCAGTCAAGATTTCGGAGCGCCTCTTCCTCCTACCCTTGCCTGTTACTTTTCTTGGGCATGCTTTCGGAAATGGCTGAATTATTATTGGACTGAACGGTCCTAAGATGGACCCAGAGGTGCTCGGCATCTCTGGAGGAGGAGCAGAGCCTGGCGGCAGGTGAGCAGGTGAGGAGCCTGGCGGCAGGTGAGCAGGTGAGGAGCCTGGCGGCAGGAGAGCCTCAGCTGGGTCAGGACGATCGGTGACCTGGGAGGGCGCAAAGTCACTGTCCTGAAAGATGTTCGGATGGTAAGGCCATATGCCTGTGCATTGGAAGCCTGCCTGAATGTTCCTTTGCGTTGCGGCCGTGGGTAGGGCGTTCCTCACGATCCCTGGAATGTTGTAAATTGTCATTGGTTTGCCTGGATTCATCCTCATCCAGTCATCACTGGCCGCATTCACCATTTTCTTAAATGGACCAAAGACACTGCGATCAAGTGGCTGGAGCTTATGGCTGCAGTGTGGTGGAAAGGTCAGAAGAACAATGCCCTGACCTTTGCAAAAATCAACGGCTCTCACAGAGATGTGTGAGGAGTGATTATCCAGCAGGAGCAAAACCTTTTTCTCTGGACTCACCTTTGTATGTCTTGCAAAGTGACCAAGAAAATGCAAGAAATCCTCCTTCTGCATCCAGCCTGACTTATTAGCACTTCCAGCACTTCCTAATGGCCCGCTCTGTACAAAGTGTTCCTTAAAGTTCTTTCGGGGGAACACAAAGAATGGGGGAATGGAATTCCCCAGAGCTTGCACAGCGTATGCAACTGATACCAATGTGCCTCTCTCACCTGATGTCATGGCTCCAACCTACTTGACCCCCCGGCGCGCTACCACTCGGGATGGTGCCTGCACAGTTGTGACGCCTGTCTCGTCCATGTTCCAAATGTCAGAACCATTGAAGCGGTTCTTTTCTATTGCCTCCGACAGGCGACTGAAGAAGCGCTCAACATTTGTCTTGTTGAAGGAGGTGGCCCTTGAAAGGCTTGTTGCCTGTGGACACCGAATAGATAGTCTGGGATGTCGTTTCAGAAAACTGTTGAACCAGTCAGGCCCCGCCATCAGCTTATTGTCCCAGGTTTCAGGATGATTTATATCAAAACTCACGGCTAACTGATATGCAAACTTTCTGACCTATGCAAAAGCATAAAAGGAAGTCTGAGTTAGGACACACATTTCTGTTGATTGTCTAAATTCATATGTTGGTATTTATTCATTTTTTTATTTTACCTGCTTTTATGTCATTTATTTATCATTCACAAACATTGAAAAATTGCCTATTCTACACTGTTCTCAGCTATCATGCTTACCTCGCGTGGAGTTAGCCCAAAGTATATATCAGCTGCCTGGCTAATGTACTCTGTCAATAGATCCTCCTGCTCCCTGCTGAAGACTTTGTTTGGACTGTTGTATCCAACCCGAGGAAGGTCCTGGGATCCCTGATCTTTAAGAAGTTTAAACTTCTTCCAATATCTATTAAGCGTAACATGGCAGATGCCATGCTTTTTTGCCACTGCCCTGACAGATGTTCCATTGTTAACTTCCTCTGCTGCTCTTTTCAATATCTGGGCATCCACTCCACGATCAGTCTTCCTCACCCATGTTCTAGGCATTCTGCAGAATTATTAAAATCAAAAAAAAATTGACTTTGTATGTAAGGGGATGGTTGTAACACTTTCAAAACATGCGTTACAACCTACCCCACCCTGTCATCCATTACTAAGCTAGCTGTATTAGCATGGTGCTTTGACATTAGCAAGGGAGAGATACACCATTCTTTACTAGAGAAACTATAGTTTGACCTGATATGACTCATACAACTTTATCTACAACGGTAAAAGTACTAGAAAACAAAAATAAATAAAATAAAAAATTACTTTCTTACCTCAAAATTTGGATTTCTCTCGTAACTCCTGGAAAAATGGTGCCAACTATTTGAATATTTCGACGAGTTATCAAAATGGAAGGAGGAGGAGACTGAAGCTGTCAGATGGCTCATATCTTATCCCTGATTGGTGGAATTGGTCGTGTTACAACCCACCCTGTGTTACAACCATACCCGGTCTCCCCTACCTCGGCAGTACCAAATGGCAGTTTGGTACTGCCATTTCTTTTTTCATGTGTACAATAAAAATTACATTTCGTGAGAAAAAAATCGTGGCAGAGAATCGTGATATCAATTCTAAGCTAAAGAAATCGTGATTCATGTATTCCCTCGAATTGTGCAGGCCTAAATCAGAGGCGAGAATCCCAGACTTATCCTACGAAAAAATATATCACTAACGGTCATGTAGGTAAGAGCTAGCGTTTGAGTTGAATCTGTTCCATAGCCCGTCGGCTGTTGATGAGTGAAATGCTCTGAGAATATCTGTAGTGGCTGTGTGGCTCTGTATGAATCCAGGGCTTCTCTTCCCTGATTGGTTGAGGGAATCCATCTTGCTTGTCAATAACAATCGCGCACAAGGCATTATCATCTCATTGGCCGGAGAAACGTACAGAGGGAGGGAGCGTTTTTTAAATAATTTTTTCAAAAATCTTTCTCTCCTGCTTCTACCACTCTCACTCTCTAGAACGGTCAAATGATACCTACCGCACCTGTGTTTTTTGATTCAAAGCGCCGTTTTGTTTTGAGGTACAATAACGTTTTGTGTCAGAGTGATGTAGCGTTGGGTTGGGTTCCTCATGCTGCTCTTATCGATATGAAACCAAGAAGAGCCGGCTCCAAAGAGCCTATTTATGACTCGCTGGAGGATATGCTCTGAGTCGCCTTAATAATACATTATTCCCAAGTCGTTGTACTTTGTGGCGGATTTTCACTTAAACTAGACAAATGCCAAGTAATTTAACCCCATCCCTATATAAAAGAGAAATAAAACACATTAAGGTTATAAAGGTGAGAACACATGATAAACACTAAACTCACTATTATTGGAGATATTGGCAGTTAGTTCACAGTGAGTATATGATTATGAATATGAATTGTAAGGCCCATAGTGACCTGGACATGTCATGGTGACTGAGTGTACTGTATGTGATCTGCAATGTCCCAGATCTGTCCAACGCTGAATAAAAGATGTCCTCCATGATGGGAATCAGACTTCCCTGAGCCGATGATTGACTGAGATCATCATGAAGATGAAAAACATGAAATCCTCTTCATGATCTTCAGCAGCAGTTAGATATCGGTGCACGACCAAAGCCTCAACACTCTTCAACGCTCCTCAAAGGCTTTCAGTGCTTCAGTCAGAGTGGCAAAAATCATTAACCGTCCTTCAGCTAGTGGTTCTTCACAAGGCAAGGTTGTTTATATAATAGCACCATTCAAACATAAGGCAATTGAAAGCGCCTGTAACTCGCATGTAAAAACATCAAAAGGACGATAGTTAAAAAATAATAATTACAAATTAAGGATCGTAAAAATAAAAGTAAAAGATGTTAAGAATATCCTGGAGGCTTGTTCCAGATCTGTGGTGTATTGGAACTAGAAGTGGCTTCACTCTGCTTGGTTTGAACTTGATTCAAACACACACTTTTATTGATGAATCACTTTAAGTAATGGAGGTATCCTGGTTGAGGTTCGGCCAGTGTGTTGCCATATATTTAGATTTCTTCTTCTGATTATCAAAAGGAGGGTTTCACTGAAAACAGGGTTTTCCTGGGGTTGGTAATGGATTGGAAAATGAAGGATGGATTTCGGATGAAAAACATTGAGACTGCAGGTTGTCTGTCTCCTCATTATAACGTAACCCGATCTTCGACCCATCTTATCCCCGAATCGAGAACACACACAGATGTTCTAATGCAGTGCGTCTTCTCTCTGTATTCTGTTCCCCCCCCCCCCCCCGTCTCCGTCTTGTCTATGCTAAGCTGGAACAAGCTAATTGGCTGAAGAAGTTTGGAGTGACAGCAAAATCAGAATATTTAAAATTAAGCAAAAAATCCCAAAGGACTGATCGGATAACACAAAAGGTCAAACACCGCCAGAGTTAATATTTTCTGGAAAGCATTTCCCCTTTGTGTTTTTGTTGGTGTGTGTGTGTGTGTTTGTGCGCTTGTGTGTGTGTGTGTGTGTGTGTGTGTATGTGTATGTCCATGCGTGTGTGCGTGCGTGTGTGTGGAGTGTGTATTGGTCTAGCATCCTGGGTGTTCAGTCCATGGTCCAACCCTGCCCTTAATAAACGGCCGTGTGTCTCTCCAAATAAGCAGCAGAGAGGCTCCCTTTGTTGCTGCAGGAGGGCTCTTCACTCGACAGAACGTCGAGGTTCCAATTACACCATCTCTCTCCCTCACTCTCATACCCTCCTCTGACGGTTACCCTCCCCTCTCATCCCAAACCTCTCCAATCACAGACACTTGGCAGGTTGTGAAGTCCTGCGGACCAACACTCAAAGTTCAGTGCGTTTATGTCAGCCGGTGGTGCATTTGGTCAAATGTTTTGTTTCAACAGTTGATGTTGAACTGTGTGTGTGTGTGTGTGTGTGTGTGTGTGTGTGTGTGTGTGTGTGTGTGTGTGTGTGTGTGTGTGTATGTGTGTGCTTGTGTGCACGGGTGCACATTTATTTGCTTGCACGTTTGTGTGTGTGTGTGTTTGTGCATGTGTGGATGTGTTTGAGTGTGCACATGCACATGCTTTCATGTGTGTGTGTGTGTGTGTTTGTGTATGTGTGTGTATACTGTACGCGAGTGGGTGCATGTATGTGTGAGTTGAACTGATGTCAGCTACTGTTTTTAGGAGTTGTGTGTCTGTGTGTCTGTGTGTGTGCGAGTTGAACGTGCGAGTTGAGTCGTTTAAGTGACGTTAGCCGCTGTGGTCGGGGTTCCCCTGGCTGTGACCTCCATGAGCGTGCCAACCCGGGGTATTGACTCTCCTGCAGGTGCTGGGCGTGGGCCCAGCCAGAGAACAGAGGGAACAACACCGTGTTGACCCAGCCATTCATTGTGGAGCACTCATCTGAAACTGTCGTGAAGGACGGAGCTCCTCACACACACACGCACACATGCACAAACACACGCACATGCGTAAACACACACAAACAGACACACACACACGCACACACACACAGACAGACAGACAGAGAGACATACAGACACACACACACACAAACAGACACAGACACGCACACACACACACACACAGACAGACAGACAGACAGACAGACACAGACAGACAGACACACACACACACACAAACCACAAACACCCACAGTTGCTAACAGCAGTTAAATTCACACATACATGCAGCCACACACATGTACAGTACACACACACACACACGTATGTGTATGTATGTGTACACATGACATTTTAAAAGCAGATCGTCACGAGCAGCGGGCTGCTGGCGCTGGGAGGATGTGGTCGTGACGGCCGAGGGAGCGGGCTTCTGGAGCGAGTGTTCTGGAAGGTTCCCCTTCTCCCATGTGACCCGCAGCTCCGACTCGAGATTTACTATCTAACGCAGAGCTTTCATTAGATTGACCTTAATCATAACGGACTTCAAAATAATCGGTGTGGCATTTTATTACAAACAAAGAACATTATATAAGTCATCTTTAAAGTTGTACTTTCTAATTTTTTTTCTATTTTCTAGCCGAATAACTAAAGATTTGCGAATTGATTTGGCGGGCTTCTCCTCTACTGCTAGCCCCAGGCTAACAGCAAATACCGCAGAGGGTTAGCAATGCCCTCTATCAAATAAGACATTCGGCTCAGGATTAACTTCCATACTGTGTGAAAGAACAGTATATCTTATGTCCCTGTGGGTTAATTTGGTTCACAAACCGATGTCAGATGGTAAACCATGGAACGCATGCAAAATATACGCACATAATAGCCGAAAGGAACCAAAATAGACTACAAATGAACAGTTTCACAATTTTCGCAGGAGTGTCGACCCGGTTCGCAGTTGGTTCTCGAAGCACCGCTCAGGTGCTTCGAGAACCAACTGCGAACCGGGTCGACACTCCTGCAAAAATTGTGAAAATGTTCTCCTTGGTGGAACCTCGGTTCCAGCCAGGGGAACCTCGGCACAGAAGCACGCAGTCACCGCCATAGAAACACACTGCTTTCCCAGGGCCATACGTGTAACTCCAGGCTAATCGTCCACTCATTTAGAGTAACACTATAAAAAAACAAATCCTTCTTTTCTTGGTTGTTTCTCTTAATTCGGAGGAGGGGGTGGGGAGAACGACGACAATTCAGTTAATGGCTGCATGACCTCTGGACCTTTCCCGAGGAGTAGCATCGGAGGGTGAGATGAGAGAGGGACAAAGATTCCGTTCAACGATATTAACCGAGAATAGCAATAACGCCGGGGCCCTCACCTCGCCATTTGTAACACAGAATGAACTTCAGCTTGGTGGCCTCTGGTCCTCCTATCGCCTATCCCATCAGCTCCCCTTCGGACCGCTGACCGGCTGTCACTGCCTTATTGTACGATGTAGCCCGGAGGAGAGCGCACACACACACACACACATACAGGCACGCACAGACAGACGCCATCACATGCACACACAAACACACACACGGGTACAATCTCTCACCCACACATACGCATACACACAGACGCCATCGCATACACACGCTTACACAGACGCCATCGCGCACACACACACAAATACACACACACACACACACACACACACACACACATACACACATGAAGGCACAGAGACCATCACACACACATACAGACGTACAGAATGATTAACTCGAAGAGACCATCACACATACACACACACACACACACACACACACACACACACACACACACACACACACACACACACGCATAATAATAAGAATAATATATTAGATTACATTACATTAATGCTTAAACTAAATAAATATTGGTGTGTTAAAATGATTTCTCCAACTGATTGGAGGCAAATTCAGGTTGTTAGAAAGAAATAACCTCCATTTCCTCGATAGACGAATGGCTCAGTCCACCGGGGAACAAAAATGAAATACAATTACGACAATATACATTCCCAATATTGTTTGATTTTATTGTTTTGTTGAACTATATTGTTGAAATTTGAATATGAAAAATGTGAACAAATTGAACCATTTGAAAGCTGCAATTAGAACCTGCTAGCATTACCGTAGTATGTCAACATCCCCCACTGAAAAAACGTAACTCCTGTTGAAACGCAATTCCATTCCCACTATTTACTTTAATATCGACACGAGCCAAAAGGAAATAAATCCAAAACAAAGATTAATTCTGCTGTGTTATTAACAGTAAACAGTCCATCTTCATGACAACAACATTTTGCCTTTGGAAATTGCGGGAACCTTATTACATAAATAATATGCCATCGTTAGAATGAACCACATGTACGATCAGCCACATCCCAAGCAGAGAAACAGGTTCCTCTTGGATGGGGATACACGCAGCTGGGCCTGTTGTTTTTATGGCCCGTAGAGGAGCATTAGCTTTGATGAAGGCTCCTGTGCTAAGGCTGTCAGATGTAGTACGACTTTATTTCCCCTGAGATGACTCCCAGGCCGACAGTGTGTGGCCCTAGAAGATATTTATTTGAATTCAAATCTCATTACTTACAATGCTAATGCCTCCTTGTAATCTTAATTGATTACATGCGCATCAAATGCGTTACACGCACTATTATATTCCTACCTTTTATAATGGGAATGTGAAATGCATATCAATTATGACAAAGCCACAGTGTATCGCATTCACCACTGTTGTGGATGGTCAATTGCTTTTTATATTGCCAATAGCATGTGGGCACAGTTTTTGTGCAAGACATGCTCATGAACATTGTTCTTAACTTTTAAACACAGCCTGTTATGCGGATGCCTGATGCAGTCGTGTCTCAAACTCTGCCCAGGAGACACACTATAAACCAACGTAAATTAGTTATTTCAATATCGAAAATGCTATCAAACAGGCTGAGGATTCTTGCTGCTTGAGAGGATGCAATTCAAGATGCTAATAACGTGCACCTCTCCCAAAATGGTAAATTCACTTCTAGGGTTTCATTATTCTGTCCCTTAACATACATAACGACCACTAACATATAATCAAAATTTTCCCCACAGTGATTCCAAAACAAACTGACTGCACCTCTTAATGCACTCAGTCAGGTGGATCCAGCCGACTTCGTAATCATTCGTCCCATTTTCAGGCAAGTTTCTATTTTATTCACACTGATTTCCCTTCATGGTCACTTTAAAAGGAGCTGTTCCGAGGAACAGCAGTGAACGTCCCCATGCCAACACAGAGACTTATGGGATGCCATCTGTATGCCTCCAGCCTCTTTACCCAGATCAACATGCACGCCATGCAGCCCTCGACCAACACAACGTCACGGAGACGAAGGCTGGCTCCGACATCTTTGATGTCACCATGCTTCCCCTCTTCCAATCGATTTGAAATGTACATAGAGTATAGAAGAGGAGTCTAGCATGGATATTTACACCCTCATGTGTGTCTAAAGGTGGGGTTAGGGTTAGGGTTAGCTGAGGATTTCGAATCAATCTCGGCTTGCTCAAAGTAATAGGCGGGAGATGTCTCTGGTTTTGACGACTCCTTTCTCTTTCCCCGATTCGTTTTTTCTATCCCCAGCTGTCACACTGACGCAACCCTCCCCAGGACCATGGACAGTGTCCCTTTAAGGACAGCGTCCCTGTAAGGCAACGGTCTTGTAAGACAGCGGCCCTTTAACAACAGCGGCCCTTTAACAACAGCGGCCCTTTAAGACAGCGGCCATGTAAGACAGCAGCCCTGTAAGACAGCGGCTCTTTAAGACAGCGGCCCTGTAAGACAGCGTCCCTTTAAGAACTGCGTCCCTGTAAGACAACGGCCCTGTGCGGCCCTTTAAGACAGCGGCCCTTTAAGACAGCGGCCCTGTAAGACAGCGTCCCTTTAAGAACTGCGTCCCTGTAAGACAACGGCCCTGTGCGGCCCTTTAAGACAGCGGCCCTTTAAGACAGCGGCTCTTTAAGAACTGCGTCCCTTTATAACAGCGTCCCTGTAAGAACAGCGGCCATTTAAGGTCAGGCGATGGCTGGGCGTGGTGCTGGGCAACAATGCAATGCCTTAGGGATACAATGGACGCCTGCGACCCTACAGGCTTGTTCTATTGCCTCCTGTCCAGAGGGTACTCCCAACAAAAACCTCCATGCTTCCATTCTTCCTACGAACACATCAGAAGAACAAACCAAAGAAGACGAAAAGATGGCCGCCCGCCTACAGGCCCGTTCTGTTATTCCCTCTCCAAACGTTCCTCCTCCTCGCCCCTCTTCAGCCAGCCTCCAGACGCAGTAGGGAGTAGTAGCCTGTTGATTAGAGCACCACCATGGGTGCAGTTCTAATCAACAGGCTCCGATGGTGGCTGGTAGTGAGTCTTCCGTGGAGGGGCCCGGCCGACGCAACCGGGCCCCTACCAAAATTAATTCAAGCACCGTGACTCAGTTGGTCAGAGCCCGGGGATGGCAGCGGTGGGCGAGGGGAGGGACGTGACGAGGTCAGGGTAGAGGGTGTCAGGTGTGATGGTGGATGCGGCGCAACGGCCCATTGATGAACTCAGATTTCGTATTATCGTTTGAGTTCAAACTATCAGGGGAAATACCGTTGAATCCATGGCAAGCTTTTTTTTTTAGCACCAAGCGGTGAATAGCAAAATATGCTATAGTTAGATCCAAACGATTATGTTTGTTATAAAATATAAGGAGAACTTGTTAGTGACGGAGCGACACAAGAACGCAGGTCGAGACGTTGATATCCATTTTAACCCCAGTTCCCTAGCACCAGCACAATGTTAGAAGTTACACTTTACAGGGGCCATAGAGCGTTCCCTAAGGCATGGGAATAACACCGCATATGTTGACTATCCATCGCATACATAACACAAACCATTCCGGCTTTCCAAAAGTATCTGTGGACCAAAGGCGCTAATCCTAGCGATTCTCTTCTCTCGCGGCTTGCCTCCTTCAAGGCCCTCTGACGCGGTTAAGCTCCGGATCCAGGTGCCGGATCCTTCTGCTCCCTGTGCCACAGTGTGTGCAGAGGACGGTTGGAGTTCTAACTCTCAAGGTTCAACCCAGAGGGTATCACCCCACACGGATCAGCGCTCAGCTCCTCTCGTCTCCTTCAGCGCTAGACAAATATCTAGTGGGATCGATCCGCGAGGCTCGGGGCTTATCATACTAATTATATGGCGATTACACCGGGCTCCCGAAAAGCACACACAAACCCCCCCCCCCCGCCCACGGCCGTTCTGTCTGAATGAAAGACTTCCCTCTGCAACTTCGTACCATTAAAGCTGTGGTAGGCAATTGATTTCAGACGTTTTTTTTTTAATGTATTTATTGAGAATCTCATTAAAAAAAATCGGGTTTCTTTGGCTTTCACAGGCCTGTAATAAGCCCGTCCGATCATTTTGTTTGCGGCCCGAAATAAATGATCATACCCTGTCAACTGACCTTCCTGCACCCCGCCTGCCCTCGCCCTCATTACGAATCACTGGAGCCTTCCGCCAGGCTAGGCAGACCTATTGCTTAAGCTAGTGAGCTAGTCCCGGGATTCAAGCCAGCCGAGAACCTCAGAAGAGTCCCTTTTGAGAACGTGTTACCTCCACTCCAACGACACGTCAATAGATTGATAAAGTTCATGAATATTCAGCCGAAACTGGCCGCACTGGTTCTGCAGCGGAATGCATCGTAGGGCGGTGTGGTATGACATTTAACACAAGTTTGTGTGCCAGAGGTGACGGGTGAAAAGATAATATTGTTCTTCGGAATAAAGAGTTGCTAGAAAATGGCCGACATTTGTTCGTTTCCGCCGAAATGAGTGTGGTTGAAGGATTAGGCCGGCTTGGTGCTGGGGCCGCTGTTGAATTGTTAGGGACACGTTTTTATTCCATGCTGGTAATTATAATGAGCTGACGATGACGATGACGGGGGATGTGGTGATGAAAGGATGAAGCAAGACCCTGGATGATGTTAACCGCCAAGTTGGTGTTTCGTGACACGAGTCCCAGGAGTGGAAGATTCAGAATGTGTTTTAATCCAGAGCACAAGGTCTGACACTTAAAAGGGCCCTCAAGAAGAAAGAAATCGGCTTTTTTGTCGACTTTTGACGAGCATGAAGATCGACTCTGTCTCCCTCCCTCTCTTCCGTTCTGCCAGTTTGAATTTAATGTTTGCATTCCTTATTCCGTTTTTTTTCTGTTGATTCTGAGAAATGTCATCTACGCTTATGTCCATCATGAGCATAACCATACAATCCAGTTAAGGAGGGGGGAGTCATCTAGAGGAATACGATCTATGTATGTGTGAGTGTGCACGTGTGCGTATGTATGAGTGTGCGCGCCCACGTGCGTGCGTGCGTGTGTGTGTGTGTGTGTGTGTGTGCGCGTGTGTGTGTGTGCGTGCGTGTGTACACAGTATGTGCATCTGTCTGTGGCTCTCTCATCTCTGTTTCCCAGTTTGTAGTTTTCTTCATGTGTATGTGCGTGTGTGAGCGTGCATGTGTGTGTGTGTGTGCGTGCGTGCGAGCGTGTTCCTAATTTGCGTCAGCCGTGGTGGCGTGTGCGGAGCATCAAGCCACGCCTCCTCGTGTGCTTCATGCCTTATAAAGAGGAGCCTGCACTCAGCACTGGAAACCCCTCACTGGACCTTCTCTCTGCTACGCTGTCAGCTCCAACCCAACCTAGAGGTAAGGCTGGACCTGCCCTTTTCGCTACTACTAGTATTGTCAATGGTTGGAACTGGAATTATTATTTTATGTCTTTTTTTAATATTTTTCATATATATCATCTTTTTTTGTAAATATTTTATAGAATAATAATTGTATTATTTTTTTGTAATCCTGGTTTGTTTTATGACTTGATCACATTTTGTGAGGGAAATCATACTCCTACACTGATTGTTGTGAATATTTTATCTGATTTATTGATCAATTTGGCATAATCTAAATTAGTTTATCTAAAAAAAACAACATTTTTTACCATTAAATTAGTTTATTCCAAAATCTCAATAATAATAAGACAATAATAAGAAATATTGATTAAGGATTTTCTACCATAGGACAGATAAAAACTTTAAGTTAATGTCAATGTTTACATGAATATATATTTCAGAAGGTCCTATGTCTCATGAGAGATACCAGGAAGAGTACTGAGTAATTATAATAGATCGGACAGAGCAATGAGAGAGAGAGAGGGGGAGAGGGAGAGGGAGAGAGAGAGAGAGAGAGAGAGAGAGACAGAGAGAGAGAGAGAGAGAGAGAGAGAGAGAGAGAGGGGAGAGATGGGGAGAGAGAGAGAGAGAGAGACAGAGAGAGAGAGAGAGGGAGAGGGAGAGAGAGGGAGAGAGCGAGAGAGAGAGAGAGAAAGGGGGGGAGATCGAAAGATAGCAAGAGAGAAAGTGTTGGGGGGAGAGAGAGATGGAGAGAGGGGGGAGAGAAAGGGAGAGGGGGAGGGAAAGGATGAGAGAGAAAGAGAGAGAGCGGGGAAGAGAGAGATAAAGAGAGAAAAGGGAAGATGAAGAGAGAGAGAGAAAGAGAGAGAGACAGAGAGAGAGAGGGAGAGAGAGAGAAAGAGAGGAGAGATAGTGAGAGAGAAGATGAGTGGGGAGGATTTGAGCCATCTCAATGTAACACCATTACCAGCCTGCTGAATAATGAATGAGAATGGATAACATAACATAGACAGCTGTTCAGCTGTTCACCTGGAATCGTATTAGCATTCCTTCAATATCTCATTACATCACTATTGTGTCTATTCGCAACATTTGAGTAATAAAATGTACTTCAGCAATTTAATAAGCATCTGATTCTTTTAATTAAAAGTAACGTTGAATCATATCCAGATATGTTTATATGCGTATCTCTTCTCCTCCTACAATGTACATAGGGCAGAGCGGCGTTCATTATGTTTTAAAAGGAGGAAGGAATTCTATCATAGAAACTCATAATTCAAATGT